>NC_071267.1:487072-537072 GCF_023375685.1 Ictalurus furcatus
TCGACGTACGCACGTGCAAACAAACAAACAAATAAATAAATAAATAGCTAAACTGGGAAGTGAAGAGGGTTCGAAAGGATACAGGCGAGGGATGAGCTCTCTGATGGAGGCGATTTTGAAGAACCAGTTGAGGCACGTCTCTTTGGCCGTGTCGTTCACATCCTCCACGGAGAACGAGTCTAAACGGGATGAGGGGAAAGAAACGGTTCCTACCGTGCTCCAACGATACCATGCCGTCGATTCAGGGCGTGTTTTTTTTTAAGCGCAGGAGCTGATTAAAACGCTGAAACGCGTGTTCGTGTTACCTGGAAGCGGAGCGGGATCCGAGCACATGGACCAGATTCTTTCGTACACCAGACGACCTGGAGCAACAAGAGGAGGAGGTCCTGAGCAAACTAGCGAACATATACACACACACACACACGCACACACACACACACACACACGCACGCACACACACAACACGGCCCGCCTGCGCTCTTTTACCGAAAGTGTCCAGGATGTCGGTGATGAGGACGAACTTGCTGGGGTAGAACAGGATGACGGACGTGTCCGAAAGCAGCTTGGAGCACTGAGAAGAAGGAGGTGGATTTAAAGAAGAAAAACACGTGACACGTCCACGTTTACACGCACGGAAACGACTCGCTGACCTGAATGACGATTTTGAGCGCTTTGACTTTCTGGTCCGAAGCCCAAGCTTCCTTTAGGGACTGATTCAGTTCCTCGATCCGGTTCACGTAATCCTGCTGAGAGAGGTTCAGCAGCTCCCTCTGAGAGCCCTGACACACACACACACACACACACACACACACACACACACACACACACACACACATGATGATCCCTGTAATAACAAATACATCTCTCTGATTGGTGTTCCACACTCACTTCCTCCAGGTCGTCTAACTCCTCCAGACGAGTGCGCACTTTCTCTGAGACTGCAGAGCTGGGGCTGGTGGCTTTACCTTTCTCACACACACACACACACACACACACACACACACCTTGTTGATAAGAGAAGACACTGACTACATAGGAAGGCTACAGTAACTAAAAGCATCTCAGAAGACGTGAAGCGTGGAGGCGGGCGAGCTACAGGAGCAGAAACCGTCTCCCGGCGGTAGTTGTGATACGGTACGGCTCACCTTCAGACAAGCTTTCACACAGACATTCTCTTTTCGCTCGACTTACTTTTCTCAGAGCCCATGAAGAGATTCTGTTCGGGGAGAGAAAAAAAGTGAGCACACGGTGACGCCGGACTCGTCTCTGAAGGCTGTACAAGCTGAGATTCTTACTATCGAGAGCTTCTCGGTGGTCGTGAACCTGGCCAGGATCTCGCCCCGTTTCGCGGACCACGGCTCAAAGTCGCAGCCCACTTCCTCTTCTTTTTCCCTCCGCTTCCTCCCGAGCTCCTGGAAGATTGTTTTTTTAAAACGACAGGATAAGAAATCCGCACTCATCCACAGGCTACCTTTGCGAGATTTATTTCCCCCCTGAGTCTCACCAAGGAAGAGCTGCTGTGAGACAGCGCAGGAGTTTCGTTGGCCGAGGACGAGGCGGCGGCGGCGAAGAGGGACAGTGGGTCCGTGCCTTCCAGCATGGAGCTCAGAGGGTCAGGAGCGACAGAGCTACAGGAAGACGATGACGACGAGGACGTGCTGCCTTTCCGTGCTCCGCGCCGGGACTTGGAATCCGTCACCTGCGGAAAGCGCAGAGAGACCAAAACGTAGACTCGTATTTGAATCGTGTCTATACCTTACAGGCTCCGAGGTCGCCTTTTCACGCCGTACTCACTGTAATGGGTTTAAGCGGATGGTAATCGCCGCTCTGGACCGACACGGCCGGAGCACGGCAGCTCCGCAACTCCGCGTCGTAGCTGCGCGTGCGGGAATGCCTGGTGGTGGAACCGAGAAGGATGGGGTTACCCGGGGAATCGACTTCGTTCCTGTTCTCACTTGCGTTACAGCAGATATATAATGTAATATAATATAATATCACCAGCAGCGGGATATTTTATATACATATATATATATAAAATGGAAAATAATCATCACTTCAGGGTGCTTACGGTGACGCACTTCATCACACCATATATATATTTATATTTAAGCCAAGTGTGCTCATTGGGTTCCTGTATCCAGAGAAGGATTAGAAGATATCTGGCTGTTATTTAGACATTAAACCCAAAAAACCCCTGAAAACTCCACTTAATTCTACTTCTTTATATTTATCTCTCAGAATAGAAACAGAAATATATATGTGTATATTTTTCAAAGTCACATCTGTAAAACCCCACAGCTTTGGACTCGTTAAGTGTTAACATGATTTATAACCGTTATCATGTCTTTAGTTTATAAAATGCGCTCACAGAATGACGTGAACGCTATAAAGCGGAAAGAGTGATATTATTATAAGCTTGAGCTTTTGGAGGAAGATAAGACAGTATATATGTGTGTGTAATATATATATAAATATAATGTGAAGGTTTTTTTATGCTATCGGGATGTAAATAGAGAACAGTTTCTCACCACTGAACGGAAGCCATCTTGGAGTCAGTGTCATGTGACCAACCCGGAAGTTGTGTAAAGAACTGGGTAAGATCGCCTATCATAATAAAAGTCTGTAACTCTGGCTCAGCGAATAGGATTTTCTTGTTTGTTTTTGTTTGTTAGTACTTTATTGAAAAAAGAAAAAAAATCTGTATACGGATAAATAAATAATACATTAAAAGTATAACAGTAAATGCAAAGCAAGAACTCGGCCAACGTTTTAGTAGTGTTAGTACGACACTTAATAAATAATAACATTAATAACGCAGCTCTCGATTAGTATCTCCAGGTGTTGAAGAAATACTGATACTTCTTTTTTATATATATATATTTGATAACTAGTGACTGTAGAGACCAGTATGTGATCTGTAAACCCCCAATCCAACAGAATTAATGACACTGATCGGTACTAACTCCGATAATAACATATTCATAAACATATACTACCAGGAGCAACGTTCGAAAAGGTTGTCGTCAGCAGCTTGGCACGTATTTGTGTAGGAATGCCGTTCATTTTAGGCCTCATCACAGTATTGACACAGCACCGGTTAGAGTGGTAAATGACCGAATACTGGCCTCTGATTTGAGTTGTTCTCGTAGGCGTAAATAGTGACTTCTCTATAGATACTAAAGTTTGGTGTTCCCCAAGGTTCTGTTTTTCTGTTTCAGGCCCCCCTGCTCTTCTCTCTCTCTCTCTCTCTCTCTATCGATATGCAACTTTGTGGTACAGTTATTCATCAACATGGTGTTAGCTTCCACTGCTATGCTGACAACACACAGCTATATGTTTCAGCTAAGACAGATGTTAGCGTTTGTGATTACACTTCTACACCTGTATAGTGTAACGTTGTGTAACTCGGTGTCACCCCAAACAGGACGGAGTCCAGGGTTCTTCCTCATGCTGGAGATCTTCCTCACCGCTGTGGATGTCTGCAGTGCTGCTGTGAATGTTGGTTTTTGCTTGATAGAACTGAAGTGGGACGTGACAAAGAGTTCCTTAGAGGAAAGTAACGAGGACCTTCGAGGAAGATGGTGGAGGTGTGCAAGGAAAATGGGAAGGAAATGAAATTCTCTCCAGTAACAGAGCAGACAGTCTTTGGTGTACACTTGTTATTTTATTTCACGTTTTTCCACAACAACAACAGCCGTGTCTTCATGTCCAAGTCTGAGACGACACCACGTTCAGATTTAACACGTTAACATTTTCAGAGATACAGCTGGAGCTATCGTTACGCGTGATTTCGTTAATGAAACTAATGAGAGAAATCGTTACAGTTTGTGCATCGCTTTTACTTAAATGTAATATGGAGTCCAAACAAAAATGATTGGTAGACCGTTCGGTGAAATGAGGCGCCCTTTCACCGTTTAGCCGCTCTCTTCGCCTTTTAATGGAGGTTTGGGGGCGGGGCTAAACGTTTGAATGGTACGAGCAGAAACGTTACAATCGAACAGATCATCCAACGCGGTGAAGAGAACATTTACATGAGGTTAGTAAATAATACACCGCCGAGGGAAGTGTGAGACATGCTGCGTTTATTTCATGCGAAGTGCGCGACGTTAAATGACAAAGTCAGAGTCAACAACCAGCGTAGAAATGCTCGGCAAGCGCATCTAAGGTCTCGCCGTTTCAGCAAAACGTTCACCACAGCAGGGTTCAGAGATCTAGCAAGCCTGGTTCTCCCTCTCTCTCTCTCTCTCTCTCTCTCTCGTGCGCACTATTAACGGTTGTAGAATTGGGACGAGACCCACGCCAGGCCCCATTTCAGGTTGGTGAGCATAAACTTGAGCGCCTTGGTCCACTGCTCCTCGGAGTTGAACTGCGTTTTAATGGAGTACGATCCTCCGCTTCCGCCCGTGTCCTCGATCTTCCCCTTGTCCACGTCCATTCTGCTCCGAGAAGACAAAAAGAAAAGACAGGATGAAAACCGTCCGAGCCACCACCGACGTGAGACGGAGGAAAGGGGCGGGGCTTTATTCTGGAACAGATTAACAAGTGACTTCACCTGTACGGTAGGCAGAACCCCGTGTCGCCTTTCTCCACTTCCTCTTTAAACTGCTGCACGCAGTCTAAAAACGCCACCATGGCATGGTCGAACTTGTTATCCCAGAAGAAGCGCAGTCCTCCCGAGCAGTACAGCGGCAACTCCTGCGACACCCAGACGACACGACATGACACTTAGTATTAAAGAATCATCCAGATTCTCACATGAAACTGAAATCTGTCAAAACATCCTCTCGGCCAATCACAGCTCTCTCTCTGCTGGTTCCCGGCGTTCACGTACCTTGGACTTGTCTGTGAGGGACTCCAGGTACGAGTGGTTTCCGTAAGGAACGAGCCGATATCTGTAAGTTTACACACGATTATGATTTTGATTATATTATATATATTAGCAGGTCATGCTATCTGGGAAAGCGCGGTTTGTTGACGTGAGGGTGGCGGTACCTCTGGAAGCGCAGCCCCATCTTGTTCGCGAGAGCGTGCAGCAGCAGGACAGTCTGACCCCAGGCGGCGTTAATCTCGTTCCACTCCACAGGAACGCTGGGTAATCGCCCCAGACGGAAATTATTTATCGTCCCGAACTGCCCGCTGTGCCTGAAACGAGGACCGTGCAGGACGAGATAAAGATACAGCGCACACGCACACACACACACACACACACACACACACACACACACACACACACACAGAATAAAGGAAGAGGTACCAGATGTGAAAGGTGGCGTTAAAGACGTTGGTTTTCTTCAGCCGGTCCAGTTGAGCCTGGCAGTAGCGCATCTGATTGTCCACACTCTTCAGTTCATCGTCCAGCTCCAGCTGCTGCCGTTTAAACTCGCAGTACTCCTTCTGGTACCTGGGCGAGACACGGACAGAAACACGCAGTCGGGTCGGAACCTCAGATATCCTTCCGAAGCGTAACGGATTACTGAGAAGTCAGGGCAGAGGAGGAACTCACTGCAGCTCCTCGGTATCCAGCTGCTGGGCGTGGCGTCGTGCCTCCGTGATCTCCATGGCGACGGATTCCCTCTGCTGCTCGATGGCCTCCAGCTCCTGGATGAGCGTCTCCTCCTCCTGCCTGAGCTGCTGCAGCTCCTTCAGCAGCGTGTCCTCGTCTTCCTCCTGCAGCTGCGACAGGAGCTCCAGACACTTCCTGTCGATCACACACGGCTGTCAATCAAACACTTCCTGTCCATCAAAATTTCATCAAAGGGTCGCCATAAACTGTAGGAAATTTTAATTCGTTTTTGTCAATTAAATAAAGCCATCAGACACACCTGTCAATCGAACACATGTCAATCAAATACACCTGTCAATCACACACACCTGTTGCTCAAAGCCAACCTGCCAATCAAACACACCTGTCAATCAACCTTTCATCAAAGGAGCTTGTTAGTTGTTTTAGTAAATCAAACCAGCAGTTTGCACAAGTATTCACCCCCCTGAACCTTTCCACGTTTAGCTCGTCACTGTGACGCATGGTGGTGGAAGCATCACGTCGCTCTAACGAAACTCACTTGTAGTTCTGACACTCGTTCTCGGTGATGTTAAGCTGTGTGTCCAGGTGATCGAGCAGCGTGTCTGTACACTCCTCACACAGCGGGTGATCCACGTCGCTCTGACCCGACATGATGTCGAACAGATCGCTCGTTACCTACGGGAGAGGGGCACGGTGTTAGCGCTAAAAGAGCACCGTTACGCATTCTGTGCACCGTCTGTCTTTCTTTTCTACCTTTAACCTGCGGCTCAGGTTCTCCATGGTTCCTCCGTCCGAGGCCTCGCCGATCAGCGTGAAGCTGTTAGCGCTTTCTGTGGACATCATCCTACAACGCAGGGCAAATCTCAGTTCAGTGACACGACCGGGTTATCTCACGAGATTTTTAAATAAACCCGGGTGAACAGGTGAGCGAGTCTACCTGGCAGGAGGGATGGACTTGCGCGAGACGCCGTCCTGCTTACTCTCCACAAACGTCTCCTGTCAAAGACGCTCCGTAAGTCTACGCTACAATACGTACGGCTATGGGATTTAAAGGCAGAAACACGTATAAAATTACCTCGGCCGGAACGTCTGCGTTGCCGCTTTCTGTTTGCTTGCTCTGTGTCACAGTGACCAGTGGAGCTAAAGGGAAAAACCACGGGAAAATATCAGACACGAACAACGGTACCGCGGTATGATCACAGGCACGGGACGTATCCCTTCAGAGTGGTGTGATGGTGTCGGGACCGAGGTCTCGGGCGTACCGATGAGCTCCTGGATGGTGAGGCGGTCCAGGACGTTGAAGCTAGTGTCGAGCTTGAGAGGCTGGTTGCAGCGCTGACACACGAAGCTCACCTGCATGGTGGTGCTGGACGACTTGGAGCCCTCCATGGTCCTGCGACAGTGCAAATAAAATGCTTTATCACACTCATACAGGCTCTTCTCTAAATATTACACTGTTATAACCTGCTTTTCTTATCTACTACACTCAACAAAAACAGTGTAAGCCTTGTTATAACGTTATCATGGATTCTGTTTGTATATACTCGGGTAAAATGCAAAAAAAATAAGAATGTATTAAATCCTAAACATAGTAAGTTTATCTCTCTAATACCTCAGTAATATCTTTACAGCTAGAGTAATGCAAAACCATCACACGTTTACGTTATATCTATTAGCACTCGGGCTGAATCATAAACAGCTCCCGGATCCCTTTTTAAGTGCACTACACCAGCTCTGAAATAACTGAGCTCTACGCCCTAGATAGTGCACTAGATACGCAAGTCAAAGCCGAATCAGACACGGCCTCGAGATTTTGCGCTCGGGCTAGCCGAATTGTTTGTTTTGCTCCAAACAGAATTAAGACTCCTTATCCAAGCTAGTTTATTATCACAAAATTTGACCCGAAAATAAAATGAGTTGAATCACCAAAAAAAGAGTACATCATCACATTCTTAATTAAGTGTGCTATATATTATAATTTGGCCAAGCGGCTAAGTTTACGTCTTACCTGCCAACTTCCTGTTTTCGTTATGCTTTAAAAGGAAATGACGCAACCCAGTTTCGCGTCCAGAAATCTACTTTGCTTTTAATATATGTTTTTTAAATAAATTGTGTTTTTTTTTAATATGAAGAATTTTGGGACTTAAAAAATATTTTCTCAAATAAAACAACAACAAAAAAACACGAGAAAAATAGCGCAGGAAAGAAGCGACACGCGCCAGCGTCAACGTCAGTCACGTGACAGAAAGAATCGCGGGAAAACACGAATATGATTATTAGTGAGTGTTAGCGGAGTGGCTAACACGGTCTCGGATCTGTTTCGTATTTTGATGTGATTGTGTTTACAGAAATTATTTACTGTTATTAACGAGCGAGAAACAACACGGAAGGAACATCACTAGGCGCTCGAGACACTTTGGGTGCGTTAATTTAATCATATATATATTTTTTTAATCGACGTTCTTCCATATAGCGTGAAACTGTGTGGGCTGTGTTTTAAAATGGCATCATATGTATTGAGTAGTGCACTAGATAGGGTAGAGAACGCTGCCGGTTCTTCATACAGGTAGTGTGCTTGTGTAGGGAGTAATGACACGTTTAGGATTCTGCCGTGGTTTGATTAGCTAGCTAGCTAGCTAGATGCGAAGATTATTAGTTTAAGGCAACAGTTGTGACGAATGACACATAATTAGAATTATTAACAAATGTAAAAAAGATTAAAATGAGAACCAGGGAAAAGTGAATAGTTTAACCCTACGTTAAAAAGAACCAAACTTTCACTAATATTGGTCATTTTAATAGTAGTAGTAGTAGTAATAATAATAATATGAAGAGGAGTAAATAAAGCGTCTGTCACTGATGTTAAATGTTAGTAAAAAGAAGGAAAAAAGTAAAAATATATATATCTCGTTTAGAGTTAATGTTTGACTACATAGTGCACTGTATACTGTAGGATAGGGATGTCACGATACCAAAAATCTAGTAGTCGGTACCGATACCACCAAAAGTACACGATACTCCATACCAAAGTCGATCCCACGGTGTGGTTTAAAAATAAAATAAATTCAATTAAAAACTCTCCCAGAGGACATGCTCCTCTGGCTGATACTGGCACAAAATAAGAGAGAGGGGGAGATTTTAGTCATCGAGCACTGTCTGACAATGAGTGGAGGCTACAGTGAAGGTGTGCACTCCTACACACACACACACACCCCTCTTATACTCTGAATGCAAGTGTTAGTTTAAATTCACTGATCTGGTGTCAGGACAGAAAGATTTATTAAAAGCATGAACATGTGAATAATTATGAGTGACATGAGGCTACATGTATCTGACAGGACCCGGGCTGAATGGTGATGATGGAGGAACATTAGGAGGTAGTTTATAACACTGCAATGCGTTAGCGTTGTTAACAAATACCTGTCTATCGCTAACATTACATGGAGCGTAGCGTTAGCTGGTGTCACGGCTACAATGCAGCTGCCTCAAACAAACATAATACAGGACCGTCTTTCAGGTGCTTCACCAAATTCCAGGTGTTTCCTCACTGTGTCTGAAATGAACGATAGCATCGGTTACACACCGGCTTCAGAACATCAATTATGTTTGTCGTCATCCGCCCCGAATGCGAAGTATTTCCTTATTCCATACCATCTTTCCTCTCAGCGAGTCGGGGGCGGAGCTAAACTTCTGTAGTTTTTCCTGTGTGCTTGTAGTTGTTGTTGTTCTTCACCACTTGTGGACCGACTAAAATACTTAGGCGTATTTGCTGCCCCCATCAGTTCCAGAAGGCTTGCAACCTCAGTACCTTCAGTACCAATGGTACTAGTGCTACTGCAGAAAAACAAGTACCGTCACATTTTAAGAATGTTGGTACATAAGTATCGGTTCTTGTGACATCCCTACTGTAGGTCCGGAGAGGGAGAGGGGTGCCATTACTTATGTAAGTGCACTACAGGTAGAGTATGCTTTAATGATGCCTTGTGAAAACAAGTGTTTGACTCTGTGCTCCCTATATAAGTGCCCTACATAGGGTGTGACAGTGTAAGTGTACTCGTGAGCCCTAAGTAGTGCACTAAATAAAGCAGTGTGTATTGTGTGTGTGTGTGTGTGTGTGTATATATATGTATATGTGTGTATATGTTTTTAACATCCTATTATGCCTCTAACACGTAGCAATGAGTGTGGCGAAGGCAGAAGACGTGAAGAGAGGTATCGCTGTGATTTGGGAGAACCTGCAGTGTCCGATATGGTGAGTGTGTGAGAAGATCTCCTTCAGCATATACACCATAACCATAACCATATCCTGTAAGAGTATGGGGCACACACAACACGCTATGCCACACCGGCGTAGAGTTTATTATCTACAGAAATCATCACACAGGCAGCTTGGTTATGTCCCTGCTTTACCCTGTGTGTGTCTGTTATCTAATCTCACAGTTTGGATCTGATGAGCGAGCCCGTCTCCACCCGCTGTGACCATCAGTTCTGCAAGTACGTATATGTATTTATTTATAAAAATGATTTACTTTACACAGGTTTACAACAACTCCCTCTCATTTTCAATAACTAACTCCTTGAGAATTTCTTACCTCTGTTGTTGTTGTTATTTTATTTTATTTTATTTTATTAAGCTAACTCTGTAGTTGTGAAACCTATTATGCCGAGCAAACATCTATAATAGAGCTGCATCAACTAATGGAGAATAATGGATGATGAAAATGCTTGTAATGAATCGTTATGGATTAGTGGGTCTGCTCGGCACGGGGGAGATTTACTCATTACGTTACTTCTGTTCAGAAAACACGCTTCGGAGAGTAAATACTAAAGTCGTGTCCCAAATGAAGTGCTGTACACTTACACTATGCACTGTGTACTCTACAGTCTAATGTGTGGATTTTAGAACGGTGATATCATCTCAAATATAACACTAGTGGATTTTTTACTAACCGGAAGTTTAAGCCACGACGGCACATGACGTCGTACGCACGCTAGCATTAGCAGATACCCGAGTCACAGACACTGACTCTCTTCAGTTTACTCTCTGTCAGCGGTACATTTTATTCCCAACATGACCTCCGTCTCCATCAGACGGAGGAGAAATCATCACGTGACTGAGGAAGAGCGTGTGTAACCTCCAAGTCCTCTAAGGCAGGGTGCATTTTATACACCGAGCATTGTAAACACCGCGGAGATCAAACTGATGCACGAGCACACACACGTTTATATCCAGAATGCTCCGCTGTGTGTAAGGGGTGGGGAAACTGCTGCACGCTGCTTAAAAGGTTTAGTTTAATTTACGTTAATTGTCATTATATGTTGTATCTGCGTGCTTGCAGTGTAACTTCTCTTGTTTATTATAACGGAAGTGATGTGCTAGTGACGAGGCCGCGTTGCTGATCACGCGCGGTGTAGACGCGCTGATACAGAGTGTAGCGCGAGTAAGATCTGTAATGTCTCATTCAAACATTATGATCAAAAGTAAAATAATACTCCTAAAGACACCGAGGAACAGAAACCACACGGTGCAGTGAAAGAGTTTTTATTATTCATTCAGGACTGGAGTTTAATTCGGTGCTTTTTGTGCATCCATAAAAAATAATGCACAAATACTATTATAGTATAGTATAATAATACTATACTAGTACTTATGCATTATTTGTATGGATGCACAAAAAGCACCGAATTAAACTCCAGTCCTGAATGAATAATAAATATTCTGGTGCGTATTGGGTTCTGTTCTGTTTTGGACAAATAGTTGTGTACAGTTTTAGTCTGCAGTTTATATTGTACCACTCAGTTTGTGGATTTTATTTTAAATTAAAAAAAATGGTACTGAAAGTTTTGCCCCGCCCCCCTCCGATTAATCGAAAAAAATAATCCGCCAACTGATCGATTATGAAAATAATCGTTAGTTGCAGCCCTAATCTGTAACGTAATCTTAATTTATTAAAATACATATTTGAATATTTGTAAAAAAAAAAAAAAGTTTAATTTTATTTTAAATTTTTTATTATTATTATTTTTTATTATTATAAACCTGTAATAATGAACCCTGCAGTGGAGTGCAAGTACCAGTGTAGGAGTGGTGTTTATTTATTTATTTTAGTAAATAACATTTAAAATGTATTTATTTTTATTCAAAACTGTTTTTCCTGTTTTAAAAGTACACACATTTACTCGTTTAAGATTATTTCTTTGGATATTTGTGAATTTCTGAGAAGGAAAATGGCCGCTGAATTTCTAATTGTTTATCATAACCCAATAAATAAATAAATAAATAAATAAATAAGCGTGTTGGATGAAATGGTCTTTGTCTCGGTGTGAATTATTACGTGGTGAAAATCGGCAGGTTCTGCATGACCAAGCTGCTGGAAAGCAGCAAGAGGAAAGAAACGAGCTGCCCCGTGTGCAAAACCAAGGTCACCAAGAGGTACGTTTATTTATTTGCTTGTTTATTTGTTTGTTGAGAATGGTTGAGATTGGTCCGTTACGCTATCGCTGGTGTCTGATACCAGACGCTCATTTGAAACGTGTTTTAAAGTGTGATCATTATTATTTAACTGCGTTGTTGTTGTTGTTGTTGTTGTTGTTGTTGTTATTATAATTATTATAAGCAGGTGTGTGCGTCCTGTAATGAGTTGTGTGTTTAAATGTTTAACAGGAGTCTGAAGGAAAGTCCAGGCTTCCAGAAACTGGTAGAAGGCCTCCAGAATTTAGTTCGTTCTTACGAATTTGACACGTGCACCAACTGTAAGTGTGTTTTAATAATATTTACACATAGTGTAGAGAAAAACCCTTCAGATGGATGGAAATGCATTCCCGGCTCTGCTTTTGAGGTATTTCCCCATATATATATATATATATATATATATATATATGTGTATATGTATGCGTGTGTGTGTGTGGGGGGGGGGTCCTAGATTTCACTGGATCGCCACAGAGCAGACGGGGCGCTAGGTGAGAGTCACACGGTCACCCCTTCTTTTTAATTAAAATGGCGGTGAGGTTTCGCGGTGCTTGATTCTCCTCACGTTTCTTCGGTTAGCGTTGAGACGGAGCCGAGAGGTCAGCTGGGCAGCGGAGAGAACACAACGCCAACCTCAGAAGGAGACGTGACAGAGAAAGAAGCGACGGTTTCCTCCACGACAGCAGGTGAGACGATTCTAACGTCGGTGTAAACCACATCACGGTACAGCGCACGCGTGTATTAACGATGTCCAGTATCCATCGTATCGTTTTAACCCTGTTCTTGCCGTTGAAGTTAGCAGCGCTTGTGCTCGTCATCGACTGTTTTTAACTCGCTTACAGCTAAAGACGCTTTCGCAAAGCTCATGAGCCTTGAAGATTCACATCCGGTCTCTTCAGAACCAGGTTGCTTAGACCGCAGTCCCGAGGATTTGCCGCGACATTCACAAATAAAACCTGAAGATGTTCCTTCACCGACACGGCTGGACGTCACTCCAGACGACGGGAAACACTCCCGCAGAAGATCTAAACGGCTCTGTTTGGAGCCGGACAGGATTACGGGTAAAAGACAGAAGAAAAGTGTGCAGAAAGTGTCAGAGTGGTTGCTGAGGATCTCTCCGGGTTTTGACGCACCAACTGAAAGCGACGAGCAAGGAGTTCTTCCGATGTTGACGGACAGTGATGCTGAAAAAGAGAGCACGGCCTCATGCGCGTCGACGGAGATCAGCGCTCCTGCTGATAATAAAGCCGACGCGAGTCCTGTAAGGGAAGTGCCTAGTCGAGGTCTGGAAGAGCAAGTGTTCGGGGCGGTGTATAAACGCGAGCGCAAAGCTGTCAAGATCACCAAAGTCACCACAAGTTTCTCTCCCGAAAGACAGCTCGCACCTGTCGGAGGTTTATCGGAAACGGTCGACAAGATCGAGGCTCCCGAGAGGAGGTCGGGCCGTACGTCGACTATCAGCAAGTCGTCAAACGAAGGTAGAGAAGATCAGGAGGACGACGACGAAGGAAGCAAACAAGAAAACGGCAGTAAGCTGGAAAAGGTGGTACCTGATGAAAACGCTGAAAATACAGAAGAAAGCCCAGCGTTTGAGGTACCTTTGAAGAAACCAGGGAGGAGAGCAAAGATGCAGGAGGTTTGGCAAGATGTGGACCGTGACTTGACGGAAAAAGAAAGCAACGCGGACGACGAGAAAGATCGGAAGAGACGGATCACCAGGAGCAGCCGCGGTGCTGCCAGTTACGACGATTTGGAAAAAAGCAAAAACGCCAAATACGCCAAGTCGCTTGCTCTCGTCAGTGCTGGAACCGAGATGGTCGATTCAAGGGAGAAGGTTCCGAGTAATCCCGAATTAATCGAGACCGAGGTTAATATCGAAAGTTATCCTAGTAGCACAGAGCCGCGGTCTCCCGATGCTCGGAAAACCCGACGAAGCTCAAGGCTGCAGGAGTTCGCTGCAGAAGTTCAAGGTCTTCCGAGAAGAAGACGATCTAAACCGGTTCTCCCAAAACCTGCCGACGGTCAAGGGAACAATCCGTCCGCTAACCTGGACGAGCCAGGCGTGAAGACTGGTCGCGTCGGTCAGCTTATCGCTTCGCAGATCGAGACACCAGGACGGTCCGCGAGGAGAAACGGTTGTGTTTACAACGATGACTTTGAGAAGATTGAAATCATGCGGTCGAGCGAGGACGCGGCCGCTCCCGAGCGTGTGTCGTCTGAGGGGACCGCGGCTGAAGAAAACTCGCTCGCTTCCGTCCTCCCAGACACGCTGGATCGAGATGAGCGCGTCATCCCTCGTTCCATCAAAGTCGTAAACTCGACGAGTCCGTTAGCGGTTCTGGTTCCAGAGTCTTTACCGCATAAACGTCAGAAATCATCACCGTGTACAAAAACGTTGATGGATACAGAGCAAGAAGACGACACCAACGATAGTGAACTTGACACCGAGCAACTCGTGAAGAGCTTCAAAGCCACCAAGAGAAAATCCTTCTACCTGGGTAGTCCCAGAACTTCACGTTCCAGAACCCAAGAGAAATCCCTTCCCCAGATTTTAGAGGAAGACCAGCAAGAGCGTGTAGATCAAGCAGAGATACCAGGCATCTGTCCGGACAGCGATCTACCCTCAGGTGCTTGTGAGCTAGCGCCACAAGAGATAACATCTCAAACATCTCAAAGCCGTATTGCAGATGTCGCAAGTGCCAGTCTGCTTCCGGTTAACTCCCCTGCTCTTCCCAGTCTTCCTAAAGAAACCCAAAAAGACAATTCCATAAAGACCTCAGGTGCCAGTGACCATCTCAAGAAGGTTGCAAAGTCCTCAAGATCTCAAGAATCCAGGCCTCCTGTCAACGTTGATCTTGCAAATTCAGTCCAGCTCTTCTCTACAAGCGTGACCCAAGAGGAACCCCAACCCTCTCGCAGTAAAGACTCAACAGAGTCTTCAGAAATTCAAGGGAACGAAATTTCCAGCATCCCACTGGGAAGCGTGACCAACTCTGAAATGCCGTGTAATCATTTTGAGTCCTCCGTCACCCCAGACGGCCTTGTACAGAACGATCCCGAAGTTCTGGTCATAGAACCCGCGACCACACGGAACTCCGATAACACGGACGAAGGAGAAATTCTATCACAGCCACGTTTGCATCGGAAGAGGAAGGCCCAGAGACTGGAGTCTTCAGATTCTGAATCCAGCGACGATCATGAAGACTTACCCCCGCTAGCCCAGATATTTAAATCTCACCGTCCGTCCTCGCCGTCTGCCAAAGATCCACTGAAAAGCTCTTTAAACCGAGATGAAGAACGAAGCCTGAAGCCAGGTTTAGACCCCGTGAGTCAGGATAGCTGCTCTCGCGCCGAACCGGAAGCTCAGTCAAGTTCTGCAAGCCAAAGCGTCGCCCCTTATCAGACACGCGAACCTCTAGAAGATCTACAAGATGGCGGTGTTCCTGACCCTGCTTACAGAGACGACTGGATCACTTCCAGTCAAGGATCTGTGGATCTTTTTGGGACACCACGCGAACGTAAGTATCTTCTACTGGTAAAACGTAATCCGCACTCGTATAAATGGAGTATTTATTTATAATGACGAGTTCTTGTGCTTTCAGGTGAAGAGGCAGTCGACGGTGTCTGTGCGAACGCGGGGCTTTCCATCGAGGCGTCGCAGTACTCCAGCGAGATCATTAACACGCAGGTGAGTGCCGGGTTTGAACTTTTAAGGAAAGTCTTTCATGTGTATGAAAGGTGCCGATAATTCCGGCGTCGCCTGAAGAGCGCTGCTGTCCAGAAGATGGCAGTAAACACCTATTTACAGATGAGCGTTTCTGCAGCTGGACGATCCGCACGGGGACGACGAGGGTTAGATGAGCACTCGAAGAGGCGTGTCTACTGAAAGGGTTTTGCATTTGGGTTTGCATTACGAAGAGTAAGCGAAGCGAAGCAGAACTAATTATCGCTGTGTACGTTACGTGTGTAGCAGAGAGAGGAGATGCAGCAGGAGCTGCACAGGTTGGAGAGAATGATGGTGTTAGTGTCTGAGGCTCTGCAGAAGAAAGACCACGACCAGCACGCAGGTATAAATCCTGATGTACCACGAATACACCATTCTGATGAGCTAAAATCCCCCCAACACACACACACACACACACACACTAATGAAACAGGATAATGCCTGTAATCCAGCTACAGGAGGAACCTTTTACATTAGTCTCTCTTTTTATTTTTTTTCTCAGGCGTTTATGCAAATTCCATTACAGGAACCTTTTCAGGCATCCAGGAACTAACTAACTTCCCTGTTCTGTCGGTTCTTTTATTTATTTATTTCTGATTGAAATTCTAACACATTCCTCTACAGCAGAGGTTCTCAACCTTTTGCAACTAAAGCCCCCCCAAGCCTTCCTCATCATGTGGCAAGCCCCCCCCCCCCCCCCCCACATATTGGAGGAGACCAGGTATAATGATTACCTGCTCTAGATTAAATCTATCTATCTATCTGTACATATATAATCTGCTTTTGATAGATAGATTTTTACTTTTGTGTTTTTGTACTTTTTTTAATTACTTTTCATAACTTGTAATAATAAAATAACTTTTATGACTTTTATAACGCTATATCCCGGACAGGTGTGGAAGATGAACGATAAACGTTTGTGAACACTAGAACTACTCTGATCAAGAGAACTAGGCTGTGATAACCTGGACTATTTTACATGGAAAACATGTTGCATTCTATTCGTCTCGCGTTGTAAAATACACTGGCATGTGAATGATGTAAACTGGGATGAAGGGCGCGGCTCGTTATCCATCACACTGTTAAATCTCTGGCTCTCGGCCCCTCACTGAACAGAGCAGACGCAGAGAGAGGTGTGTGTGCAGCGGGAAAGCAGGACCTCGCGCGTGCTAAAGGGGTCTGAAAAGTGGCTAAGTTGGCAACGCTGGTCTGCACTGACCGCTAGATAAAAGGCAGACTAAACTCCGCCTCTCTCCAGCAAAAAGAAAATACAGAGGGTGAGAGGGAATGCAGAGTTTTTCAATTTATGCACATCCTATATGAAAAGCAATAAAATACACAGAGGACCCAAATGATGCAATATCTGTGAATTCTAAAAAAAAAAATAATAATCGCACCCCCCCTTCCGATCTCTCCACGCCCCTGGTTGGGAACCAATGCTCTACAGAACCATTTCGGGAACCTTTTTCATGAATTGAGGCGCACCCCCACCCCCCCGCCCCTGTTAATAAGCATGTTCTGCTGCAGGGACGACGCTTCTGGTGGCATTCCGTGCTTTTTGGACTATAAACTCAGTTCCTGTTGTGTACTCAGACTGTGTGTGTGTTAAGCAGGGCCGCGAGGTAGACTGAGAAGTCAGCGATCCTGTAAAAGCGTAAGGCAACGGTCTCTGAGGTCAGAGGTCAAAGGTCAGGACGCCGCGCCTGAGGATTCGACCATCGACGTGGCGGTGGAAAAGAAGCCGAACGAGCCGAGGGGAGAAAGTACGGCCGGGCGATGTGATACGATCTCGATACTGTGATGGATTATTATTCATTTTTAAAGCAGCTGATTTGATGTTAAAGTTTGTGAATCTTTAACATTTGTTTAAAAAAAAAATGTCTCTATCCAGTGTTCAGTATGATATTCGTGTGGTCTCGCCCAGCCCTAGGAGAACGTTCGCTACAGAACGAGTGCAGGACAGGAAGTGAAGGCAGGATGGAGCTGGTGGTGTCGGGGCTCAGTGCCACTGAACAGGTGAGACATTTACTTCATCAAGTTCCTCAACGCCATGCAGCGTTTTACAAAGTAGATCTCTTCAAGTTGCAGCTGTGACAGAGTGCTGGCACTGGAGACTCCTTCCCTAAACGTTACGTTAATAAAGAAGTGACTCGTCACACGTTTATATCGTTATAGAAAGTCATCAACAGCTCCTGACCAATCAGAATTCAGCAGCACTGTGAATGATTTGTTTCACAATGCTTTGACTCTGAGTATTTTCGAAAGTATTTTAATGCTGCGTTCATACTGAACTTCCAATATGGGGATTTAAAACTGTAACGTATTAACAGCAACAGTTCCCATCACACACCATTTTGTTGTGTGTGTGTGTGTAGGGCCTGGTGAAGAAATTTGCGAGGAAGATGAAGGCAGTTGTAAGCAGTCAGGTCACTCCCACTACAACTCACATCATCATCAAAACAGGTGTGTGTGTGTCACATGTACTCATGTCTGTATTCAGATAACTTGTATATACTCGCTCACACACACTCTCTCTCTCTCTCCTCTCACACACACACACTCACACACTCACACTCTTTTCTGTAGGTAATTACTTCCCTGTGTTGCATTGTTTTAAATCAAAGCCGCTCATAACGAAGCAGCATATTAACAAGCTCCATTAGGAAAGTCATTATAATGGTGTGGTTACCCTGGCAACCATCTCAGGAGCTATGATGTTTATACAGCATTTCTTTTCTTTTTTCCCCACAGAAGATTGCATTTTTGTTTTTTCTTTTTAATGTACTCCTTTGTTCTCAGTCAGATTTTACCTCCCCGAAATAAACAGCAATAAAAAGCTGCGTTCTGATTGGCCGAGAGCAGTAGGGACGAGGATGTTATCCCTCGTAGTGACCAGATTTCGGTTGTCGTCATCCACGACGTCTTCACTTTCGGTGTTGAAAGACAGCAGCGATGCGGTGTCCTTCTAGTAGCTTCCGTCTGCTCGGCGGCCATCTTAGTAAAGCTTCTTAGAGTTCTGTCTAGTCGTACTTCCGAGCCGAAGATGACGGGATAATAATTTGTGTCCGTGCTGTAATTTGAAACGTTATGAATATTCTCGATATGTTTATATACACACGAGGCACAATCAGGAAGTCCTACTCATATATATATATTTATATATATATAATGTGTGTGTGTAACATCTTATGGTATCGACTGGGCGTGGCTTCTCCAGAGCTGTGACCCGAACACATTAAGCAGCAGCTAATTAGTTTTTAATGTGAGTCTAATGACTGCGTGTACGAGTAATTAAATACACAGCGGCGAGCGATCTGTTCGGTGTTTCTCACAGCTGATGTGCTTTGAGATGCTCTCTTATTTACTGGTTCTGTGTTGGCGCAGATGGAGACCTGGTGTGTGAGAGAACGTTGAAGTACTTCCAGGGCATCGCCGGCAGGAAGTGGGTGGTGAGCGTCCTGTGTGAGTATGAGTGCTGCTCACTTCATACGCGTGTTAACTGTGACCCTGCATTCACACTCACAAGTGATTTCCATCGAATCGAAGAAACTCTGGGGAAAAAACGAGTCTGAACGCGGGGTCGGAACGGAATATCTGGCATCGCAAGACTTGAATCATTTCATATTCTTTCCTTTCTTCTCTCCACCAGGGATCTCGGAGTGCTTCAAACACGGCAAACGTCTGGCTGAAGTAAATCCATTTTCTCACTCAGGAGAGGATTCTGTTCACGTTTGTGCCGGATATTCATAAAATAAATCAAATACAGTGAAGGAACACTTCGATCTGATCTGTAACTTATACATGAGTATGATATGAGTTGTATTTCTCAAGTTATCAACACCTTTTATGTCCATTTTGAAATTCTTTGCGGTGCTTTCCAGGCTCCGTACGAGGTCTGCGGCGACGTGGTTAACGGACGCGACCACAACGGACCCCGAAAAGCCCGAACCGCTCCGGATAATGACGTGAGTCCGTCGTTTTATTTCTCTCTCCCTTTCGATGGACCTTCATGACCTTACCGGTCGGTTTCAGGCGCTCGTCCTGTCCTTTAGTTTAGCGTTGTCCATACACTGCCTATTTAAACTGCCAAGTTTAAATAGTATAACTATAGAGGTTAACTTTTGATTGGCTAGGAGGGAGGGCGTATTTGCATAAAAACAGGAAGCATATCAGTGGAAGACAGGAACAACACCATATATGGTATTCGGGAAGTCATGCGAGTGAACGCCGAGGAGAGGGTTTATCTGTCCGGACATGGTTATATAACCTATAATAAACGCATCACCCATAATGCACTGCAATCAGTTTTATATTATTATTATTAATTGTATCTGTGTTTTATTTTTGTTTTTTTCCAGCTGCTGATGAAAGGATGTGAGATCTGCTTCCAGGGCTCCTTCACTGATATGACCACAGGTGTGAAGCTGTATTAGTATAGCTGCATGTGTGCTTGTCTAGTGTTTACACACACACACACACTCCATAAGGTTCCTACCTCATAGACAGATGAATATGATGAGAAGATGATGTGGGAAATGTACTGCGCTGTTACAGATCAGATGGAGGTCATGGTGGAGCTGTGTGGAGCTACGGTCGTGAAAGACCCGCTGATGTTCTCCAGAAAGGTGCCTCTGTCCATCCTTCTGTTTAGATTCTGCGTCATGTGCAGTACACGAATATATATATATATATATATCTCTGTGTGTGTGTGTGTGTGTGTGTGTGTGTGTGTGTGTGTGTGTGTGTGTTTCAGGGTATCCGTTATCAGCTGGTGGTGGTTCAGCCTAACCCTGACGACTCTCAGTCATACTACGCAGGTGACACACACACACACACACACACACGATGAAGAAATCCACGAAGCGTAAAAAAAAAAAAAGCACAAGCAGCTGGAGTCTGACACAAGTCTCACTCCTCCTGTGTGAACGCTGTTTTCTTTCTCGTGTTTTATTTTTCATATTTGATTCCTCCTCTCTCCGTACACGTTTCAGCTCTACAGAGGAAAGCCACCGTAGTGACTCGGAGTTGGCTCTTGGACTCGGTCGCCACGTACACGCTCCAGAATCCACCGGATTATAAACCGTGATGATGATGATGGGGGTTTATTTTTGGTTTTGTTTTTTTGTTCTGTCGCGTTCTCTGCTTGTTTTTAAACACCTCTTCTCCTTACTTGCACTTTATCTGCGCACAGCTCTGTTCATCACTGCTTTTACTTTCACTGAAACTCACCAGAGAGAGAGAGAGAGAGAGAGAGAGTCTGTTTTAACGTGTTGTAAATAAGACTGTCCTTGTACGTTTCAGTATAAACACTCAACAGGTGACACGTGTTTGCTTACTTTTTTCTTCACAGTATACTTTGGCACACACACAGACACACACACATTTCTGTTGTGCTTTTGCTTTGCTCAAAGTTTCTGCCTCTGACACGGTCATTAATAATGAAAGCTTTAGAGTTTCCTCCTCCGCCCCCCACGGGAACCGTAAAAGCACAGTCTCACGGGTTCTCCGTCCATCCACCATCAATCCGTCCATCCTGTAAACACCCCCCCCCCCCTGCTCTCTCTCTATCCATCCCCATCCCCCTCTCACTTTCTCAGCATCAGCCCTCGCCTTCCTGAAACTTTTCCTTCCAGATAGAACCTGCGTAGTGACCCCGTACTCGTCCCTGTGAATGAACCGTTACTATGGAAACGATAACGTGTCAGTACGCTCGTAAACCCGCACGACAGTCCGAGCCTCCTGACCGCTCGCGATCCAGAACCCAGCAGCAGCAGTGTGATATATATACACGGTCAGGTCCATAAGTATTTGGACAGCACACCATTTTGGGTAATGTTGCCTCAGTGCGCCACTGCAGTGGATTTGAAATGACACAAACGAGATGCGTTAACCGTTTAGAGTCCCTCCATTTTCACAGGCTCGAAAGTAATGGGACAGACTAACATTAATTTGGATTCTTGGACATCACGAGTGTAAATAATAATTGATGAGATGTAGATGCAGTCTTAAAGCAGAAAAAACCAAACAAACAGTGAAATGTGATGAGACGCGTCGCGTGTCGAACCCGGGCTACGAGTGTTTGTTTAATATGGATTCCGGGCGGCTCTGCGGTCGTCCTCGGCGCAGCTGCCTGTAGAGCGCCGTCTGTTCTACCGAGCCTTTAAATATACATCAAACCCATGCCGCTGCCTGACTCCTCCACAGCACAGCTACTCAGCACAAGCAAGAACCGAGCCTGGAGACGTGCGTCATGTATTCTGCAGAACCGCAGTAGCGCTTGTGTGTGTGTGTATACGTGCACATGCAGCACTGATTCGCCTCCTGTGGTGCACGTCCCAGTTCTTGGAATAAAGCTGAAGCAGTGAATGTGAGCTGATGGTGAGGCGAGGTGATCTTTGGAGCGTGAGAAGATACGCACGGGAAGCTGTTTGGTCGCTTTTTCAAATAACGGCTTCGCGTTGAACACGCTCATTTGAATGGGTTGCGGTTTCCGTGGTAACGACTCGTTCGCCGGGACGTAAATCTGCTACGGAGATTAAAAAGCGTGTAGTCGTCGAGCTGGTGAGGTTTTTCTGTAAGGAGACTAACGTTTGTGGAAGGAGTCTCCAGTGTCAGAGCTAAAGCGTTAAGTTTTTATTTTGAATTTAAATAGTTTTTAAATTGGAATTGTTAGGAATAAAATAGTTTTAGAAGTTATCTAGAGCTATTACTGCTGGACAGGCCACGCCCACAAGCCAAGCCACACGAGTTTTAGAGTGAGGAGGTGCTTGTGCTCCGTTGTAGAACGTGACGAGACGTTGGTTTCTAAACCAGAGTCAATTCTTCCCGTAAGCGATTTACAGAAGGAAGAGCTCCTGTTTCCTTTCTGAAGAATCTCAATTCTCACCTCTTCCCCTCCGTGTGCTCCCTCCAGCGTGTTCCCTACGCCCACCGAGAAATCTTTTACACCACAATCCCCGAGATCGGCTTCGTCTGGAGAACCTCCTTAACCCCGAGGGGAGCTCTTCCCACCCCGCCGCTTTCCCATGCCGTCTGAAAGCGGATCGTTCTCCCCGTTTCCGTCTCAGTGACGGTGAATCATTCTTGATGTTAAGAGCGAACCCTGAGGGATGAGAGCGCTTATAATCTGAGCACACGTCTGATTTCAGAACAATAATAATAATAATAATAATAATAATAATAATACGATCATCCAAAGAGTCTGTAAGAGGGAGAAAAAAACATTCACGAGAAAGGAGATGCTGCTTTTGTGGGCTTGTTTGGTCTCATACACACATTGCATGCATATGTGCGTGTGTATGTGTGTGTATATGCATGCATGGCAACAAACGGATGTGTGGTTTTATGTTTCCACCAGGGAATGTCGTCTGGAGCTGTGTGTGTGTGTGTGTGTGTGTGTGTGGTGCTATTAGAGGAAAATAATCAGCGACCACCCTGCTGAAGAGGATTATTTACACTCTGAAGACTTTTGTTACTCTACCTCTTAAATATCCATGAGGTCAGTGTGAGAACAGGACACGGGGACACACACACACACACACACACACACACACACACACACACACACACACACACGGATCGCTGTGCTTCCTTCCCTCAAAACTCTAAAATGCCGCAGGGCTTCAAAACACAAACACACACACGCAGATTCATACAAGAAGAACAGAAAAGTTCAGTCACTTACTAACAGATTCCCACAGCCTTATTGTTTACACACACACAGACACACACAGCATTTTGTGACTGTTGGGTGTGTTTGTGAAATGGCTGAGTCAGTGTGTGTGTGTGAGAGAGAGAGAGAGAGATGGTCCATGAGAGCACTAATTACCTGAAGTTGCTGTTAAATTCTAATTTACACTCTTAGTTTGTTGTTTTTATAGATAATCTGATAATGTCATTTTTTAAACGTATAAATTTGGTTCATCGGATTGTGAGCTGCAGAAAACGTCAAACAAATCTAAAGTACTTCATAAAGCCGTACTTTAGTTAGTGGCCTGAAAAATGTTCCTTCTTTTATTGTATATCTTTATTAAACTCTTAGAGTTATCTCAACACTTTATTTTAGGGGTTTCCCCCCCCTAAAGTCAATAGTGATGACACTATCTATCTATAGCTACACACACACATACATACATTATATTTATATATATATATATATATATATATATAATTAATCCACTGTTTCTGTAATCCGTGACCGTTCCTTTTGTTCTGTTTCGTCCGAACTAAAGTCTTCTCTGCAGTAAGACAGGAAATGATGTCACACCAGCTTCCTTTCCTTGCCTTTAGTATTGTTTCTTTATTACAATAGTACTTTTACACCTGCGTGGACACAGCCCCCCCTCCATGTGTTCTTACATTTTCATACATTATGACTTTATTATTTCCTTATTTTTATATAATCTGTAAAATATATCTAGTTCGTCCCACCCACGTATCCGTCTGAACAGTGACGGGAAAAACCCAAGTGTCATACAGTGATATAAAGAAATCAAATAAAAAATAAAGTGCGTCAGCGGCGTCTCGAGCTCCTACACGATCGGATCACTGGGCAACAAACCAAAGATTCTGATATAAACAACAACATGAGGAGTTAAATCTTATGCGTGGAGTCAGAAGTCAACGAAATGACGCCAAATACGAACGTCCAGTGAATTTAGTTTAATCAGGAGATTTACTCTGGGGTTTTCAGATGTCTAAATTTCTTCTCCTTAAGGTCCCAAACCCACTCAGTCACATGTCAACAACAAAAAATGTAAAAAAAAAAAAAACAGTAAAGTCCCAGAACCCCTGCATCATCAGCGTTCCTCATGAAAAAATAAAAGTTAAATAAAAAAATCTCTATAAACTTTTTCTTAGTCCTTTTAGTGTCGACTTCCTTCTCAAAAAAATAAACAAAAATAAATGTACATTTCTTTAATAAAGCGTGAGTAAATATATCTCAATGCTTCCAGAAAAAGGAGGGGGGGCGTGGTTTTATTACTGACTCACTCCTCTGTGATGCGAAAGAGTTCAGCGCTTAAAAAAAAAATCATAGTCAATAAATACATCTTCTCTCATGCTTCAGAACATCTCATAACGTTCACCCTTAACTGTCCCTATCAAATTCAATGCTTAAAAAGAAAACCAAAGAGAAAACATAAAGCGAGTCCTTGCTGTAGAGCGTGAGCTCATGAGGTCGCGACCCCTACATCAGCATGCAGCTCTTGGCTCGGTCTTTGCGTCGCTCCAGGATCTCGGCGCGCTGAGGATTCTGGGAAGCGCGTTTGAGACCTCGCCGCGATCCGGTGCGCTTCACCCGCTGCGTGTCGTAACCGACGCACGTTACCGTGGCGATGTGGAAAACGTCCCGCACGCTGTCCTCTGAGTTTTTAGACGTGCACTCGGCGTAGGCTGCGGCGCCGATCTGTCGGGCCAGAGAAGTGCCCTAGATAGGGAGCCAGACAGCATTAACTCATAATATTAGTTAACAAAAAATATTTTGTATTTATTTGTTTGTTTGTTTTTTCAGTTAGATTGTATTTTAAATGAACGCTAAGTGTTAAGCCTTTTGAATAAATCTTAAATAGAAATGACATCAAAGTGTGTTAAAAAGAAAAATATTTTTAGGTATTCGCACTGAAGTGTCGTAAGAACAATGATTCTATCCCATGCTACTTAGCTTGCTAGCTGTTGGGGATAAACATTTATAGCCAGTTAGCAAATACTGAATACCTTCAGGCTGTTCTGAAAATATTTATTTTATGAGTTTCACTTTCTCTCGAGTGAGAGGTACTACTGGTTTACATCATCAGCCTTGAGTTGCTTTAAATGTTCAAAACTATAATACATTAGCTTAAGATGTTAACGCGCTAGCAGAAAAACCCCTGCCTGGTTAATTTTTAGCTAGCATTAGCAGGAAATAATTTCCATGTTTAGAAATGTACTAGATTTAATAAACGTCTGAGAAATCCTGTCAGAATAGTTCATAGCGTTAGCATAAAGGAATATGAACGTGTTTAAATGACTTAAAACCTAGGGTTAGGGTTGTTGTTTTCTTTTTTTACTAATAAAAAAGTAAAAAAGGTTCAGTTGGTAGCATTAGCAATTAAGGACATTTATAGATATAAATTAAAACTCGCGTGATCAGATGAGCCAGTTGGCTAGTGTTAGCGGGAAAGATTATTAAATATAACTGAAGTTTCATCTCAGAAATCCTGTCAGGTTCGCTCATGCTACCTAGCAGTTATTATTAGCAGCATGGTAGGAAACACGTATGAATGTGATATAAAAATCCTCACAGGTATCCTGTCAGGGAAGCTCATCTTAGCTAGTGGTTTCTATTAGCATTAACAGTGAGAATTATCTACGAATATGGTATAAAAATCCTGTCAGGTTAGCTCGCATTCACTTAACAGCTAACGTTAGCATTGATTATGATAAACATTTGAATATGATATAAAATTCCTGTCAGAAATCCTGCCTAGTTAGCTCATGGTAGCTAGCGACCACATTCATAAATAAATAAATAAACAAACAACTGATGAGTAAAAATCCTCTCAGAAATCCTGTCAGGTTAGCTCATGTTTAATTAGCGGCTACAGTTAGGAGTAAAAACGTGAAAATATGATAAAATTCCTGTCAGAAATCCTGTCTAGTTAGCTCATGGTAGCTAGCGGCTACTATTAGCATTACTGATGAGAAATGTGTATTAATATCATATCAAAATTCCCTCAGGGATGCTGTCGGGTTAGCTCACGTTAGCTAGCGGCTTCTGTTAGCATTAATGAGAAATTAGTGGCAGAGCTAGTGTATTAAGAATAGATAAATGTGAATAAATGTGGGTGCGCAGTCTAATTAACTGTCAATTACTTAGACTTTATACTTCATCAACACACACACTTTATTTTGCCTTAAAGCCATAAAATCTCTGGACCCCGGAACATTTCCTCATTAAATATCCATGAGAAATGCTGTAGTATTGTTAGCGACAGCGCTAACAGCAGTGTGTCCGAATAAGACGTGTGTGTGTGTGTGTGTGTGTGACAGCGGGGCGGTAAATCCATTATTAAACACTGAACCTGTACACGTTACTCGTTCTCCATTTTAAACCCACACCCGCCATTTTGAAGTGATTTAAGAACCCAGAGCGATCAGACATGGATGGAGAGGATGTGAGAGGATTTCCGTCCCCAAAAAGTGTGTGTGTGTGTGTGTGTGTGTGTGTGTGTCACCTGTTCGTGTGTGACAGGTATCAGTCTGAGTTTGGACAGCTCTCGCAGTGTGTTCAGGTCCGTCCTCATGTCCAGCTTACATCCCACTAACACCACCTTCGCATTGGGACAGTACTCCTGTGTCTCACCCTGCCACTGCGCGCACACACACACACACACACACACTTGTCAAAACAGCAATTAACTCTGTGTGTGTGTGTCCTGAGACAGCTGAAGGAGAGAGAGAGAGAGTATCGACAAAAACAGAAAGAAAAAGAATACTGACCCAGTCGCTTGTAGTTTGTCTCTTGTGGGCGTGTAGTGACCATTTGTGGGTGGGGCCTGTCCAGAATTATTAGATATGTATAATAATGAGAACGTAGCTATATAAAATTTCTAAAGCTCACCAGTCAGACGTGAATTCGGTCCGTACGTGTAAAACTGTTGTTTATACGTGACACGGTCGAGTTCGAGACGCAGACGATCTCCTCATTCTGTCTGAGCTTTACTTTCCTCCGTAACGTTTAACGGTCACGAGAGGGCGTGTACGACGAGAGAAGATGAAATCACACTTAGAAGTTGGTCTTCTATTATTGTAGGAACTACGGTAACAGCAGGTAGGAACTAAAGTCGTGAGCGGGACAGTGAAGGGGGAAAAAAAAATCTGTCGCCTTCTTTACAGTGTCGTACCGAATTCTCAGAAATCGCGCTGTGCGTTTTTCATCGTTTGATTTCTTCTTTTCTGTCATTTTTGTAAACGAGACGATTATACGACACGTTTCGATTGCTGAGCTTGACACGTCCGCTTCCTTTAGTGCGCAGGAAACAAAGACGTCTGACTCATTATGGCTTTCGGATCGTTTTATCTGATTCACTTTAACGAATCCTTCAAGTATAAATCGTTTTCCGGAGTTGCCGTCTTTTATGGATCTGTCCCACCGCTCTCTGTGTGTGTGTGTGTGTGTGTGTGTGTGTGTGTGTGTGTGTGTGTGTGTGTGTGTGTGTACCTTCTTTAACACATTGTCCAGCGTCTCTGGTCTGCTGATGTCAAAGCAGATGAGAACAGCATCCGAGTCCGGATAAGCCAACGGCCGAACGTTGTCGTAATAGGTTGAGCCTAAACATGCACGCACACACACACACACACCAACATTTCTTTCAGCAAATGTTATTGAATAATCTATTCATTTGGAATAAAAATCTATTAATATTAATACTAATCATCATAATTATGATTATTATTAGTATTATGATTATTATTACTATTACAGTCAGGTGTACTGTTGGATTGGATTCTGCTTCACTCTGCTGTGTGAAAGAAGCCAAATAAATAAATAAACAAACAAACAAACCGTATTTTTAATAGCGATTCTGATTTCAAGACGTAAAATACATCAGAATTCGTTTGTTTACGTTTGGTGTTTGCCGCCCGGTCTACAAGGATAAGAATCTCTGAGAAAACCACTTCCTGATTGTCGAGTTTGAACGTCTCGCGCGTTTAAAAAAACGAGGCGTACAGGAGGCGAGCTGCTAATCAGCGAATTTACAACAATTGCACTTGTTTACTTCCGCCCATAAAACCAGCGTTAAAAACACCCGCCGCTCTGGATAGTTCCCAGCGTGCACTGCGACACAGGGAAAAACAACCGCTAGGAACAAAAGAGGGGCGAGAAATACGACTGAACTCGGGGAAACAAAGCGAGCGTTTATTTCTTTTTATCGTGACCATTAAGGAGACCACGCTCGAGTCGAGCGGAAAGCGTCGGAGATGAAAGGCGCGAACAAGCAGCTCGATTAGAGACAGAAAAGCCCTCTGAGAAGCATTTATTCATCGGCTTTCACTACTTCCCGCCTTCTCTTTTATTTTTTTCTACGCACGTAAACATGTTTTCAGGTTCGATTCGTCCTCCAGCTCTTTGTAGAAAACCGTATCATATATTAATTAACATGCCGAGCGAGTCAAAGGCCGTCTTTGTGACGCTCTGAATGGAGGGACGGGAATCGAGAGAAACAGAAAGACCTGAAAAGGCTAAAACGATGAAATGAAAACGCCCTCAGAGCGATGGGAGAAAAAGGAATAAAACGCTATTTGAACAGCTGATTTAAGTCGCACCGGGGTGAGAACCCGAATGTAGATTTCTAACGATTATTATTCAGAAATTTCTTTAATTCATGCTGAATTTGTCCTTCTGCAAAATGCGTCAGATTATAGAAAGGCCTCCTGGGTAAGCTCCGCCCCTGATCAGGGTCCTACTGTATTAATCAATGCCTTCTGATCAATCACGATCCAGAACAGAAATCTCTACGTCTAAAGTCATCCATGTTCAGGATATTTACACTGCGATGATGATGTTATTTCCGAGTGTTTGGATTATTATTAACCGCGGCCGATTAAATAACTCGAACGATCCTTAAGACGGAAAACACCAACGATGTTATTTAACAAATCGAGCTGCAGGTCTGGGCGTGCAGATTAGCAACAGTACTGGAATGCAGCCCAGGTGAGATTCAGGTGACAGAGAAGCTGAAGAACAGGAACAGCATGATTTTGAATTCCTGTTAAAATGGCAGAAGGTGGAAATGAGGAAACGTACACCTGTTCACCTGAGGGCTCACAGCGACCGAGTGTAACGCCCTTTTCAGGTAGTGAAAGACAGATAAAGAGATTAGCAAAGTTCTCAATACACACAGTTTTCTTTCCCAATGTGAACAAGAAAAAAAAAAAAAGAAGACTTGTTTATCGTTCCAGAGACTCACACCCTGATCAGAAATGATACCAAAGGGGGAAAAAAACAGAAAAAAGATTTAGCGCTGAGATAAGCTCTCCTCAAATACTTTTACTTATCTAACAAACGACCAACAACACGGTCACGATGCGACGCTAACATCTATTCAACTTTATACATCTATATACATCCATTCAACTATATACATCTGTTCAACTATATACATCTACTCAACTATATACATCTATATACATCTACTCAACTATATACATCTATATACACATCTAATCAACTATACACATCTAATCAACTATATACATCTCAACTATATACATCTACTCAACCATATACAACTATATACATCTACTCAACTATATACATCTATATACATCCATTCAACTATATACATCTATATACATCTACTCAACTATATACATCTATATTCATCTATTCAACTATATACATCTACTCAACTATATACATCTACTCAACTATATACATCTATATACATCCATTCAACTATATACATCTATATACATCTACTCAACTATATACATCCATTCAACTATATACATCTATATACATCTACTCAACTATATACATCTATATACATCCATTCAACTATATACATCTATATACAGCTACTCAACTATATACATCTATATACATCCATTCAACTATATACATCTATATACATCTACTCAACTATATACATCTATATACATGTACTCAACTATATACATCTATGTACATCCATTCAACTATATACATCTATATACATCTACTCAACTATATACATCTATATACATGTACTCAACTATATGCATCTATATACATCTACTCAACTATATACATCTATATACATCCATTCAACTATATACATCTATATACAGCTACTCAACTATATACATCTATATACATCCATTCAACTATATACATCTATATACAGCTACTCAACTATATACATCTACTCAACTATATACATCTATATTCATCTATTCAACTATATACATCTACTCAACTATATACATCTATATACATCCATTCAACTATATACATCTATATACATCCATTCAACTATATACATCTATATACATCTACTCAACTATATACATCTATATACATCCATTCAACTATAATCTATGTACATCTACTCAACTATATACATCTATATACATCCATTCAACTATAATCTATGTACATCTACTCAACTATATACATCTATATACATCCATTCAACTATATACATCTATATACATCCACTCAACTATATACATCTATATACATCTACTCAACTATATACATCTATGTACATCCATTCAACTATATACATCTATATACATCTACTCAACTATATACATCTATATACATGTACTCAACTATATACATCTATGTACATCCATTCAACTATATACATCTATGTACATCTACTCAACTATATACATCTATATACATCCATTCAACTATATACATCTATATACATCTACTCAACTATATACATCTATATACATGTACTCAACTATATACATCTATGTACATCCATTCAACTATATACATCTATATTCATCTACTCAACTATATACATCTATGTACATCCATTCAACTATATACATCTATATACATCTACTCAACTATATACATCTATGTACATCTACTCAACTATATACATCTATATACATCTACTCAACTATATACATCCATTCAACTATATACATCTACTCAACTATATACATCTATATACATCCATTCAACTATATACATCCATTCAACTATATACATCTATATACATCTACTCAACTATATACATCTATATACATCTACTCAACTATATACATCTACTCAACTATATACATCTATATACATCCATTCAACTATATACATCTATATACATCTACTCAACTATATATATCTATATACATCTACTCATCTATATACATCTATTCAACTATAGTATTTATATTGCATGTAGAATGAAATTTAAATCATATTCCTCATTAGGAGATAACAAATAAAAGACTATTAAATGTATTTAATTTAAGGCTTTTATTTTCTCAAAAGCCTGAGAGTCTGAGGCACGTTAACAGTCGTTACAGAAATGGTACAGTATATTATAGCGGTGTTCGGAAGTCTGAAACAATCGGGGACGGATATTTCATTGTGAATTCTTAAAATAAATTTAGCACGTGGTGATTTAGTGATTCATCAGAACGCGATCCTCAACGTTTCGTCTGTGTTTTCTTTGTTATTTCCTTTTCCTCTTATTTTAGGAGGATCAGACCCCCCCCTCAGACTACTCAGTATTCCACACGCTGTCGGCCATGATGCCATGTTACAGCTTTTCAATATGGCCGACTGTGCGGCAGTTCAGTTAGTGGTCCGTGCTAATTATGTAATTACAGTGGTTCTGTGGCTTTTCCTGGTAATTTATCGACACGTCTGAGGTAAAAGTTGACATTGACATTTTTGTTTCATTTCCGTCGTTGCTACGTCTCTATAAATGTTGTAACAGCTACATGGGAGTACAGAGAGGCTATTTATATGTCATTTTAAAAATAAATAAATAAATAAATACAAAAAATTGTACACTGAATATCTAACTAGGTATTGTTATCTGGCATTGTATTGTTTTCGGTAATAAAGTTAAAACATAAATGAGGAAATGAGCTAAATTGCCAATGCTTGTGTCCGTCTGTCCCAGTTGCCTAGCAACAGAGTTCTCCAGACTTAATGAGCATGATGCCATGTGTTGGGCTTCCCATGTTTAAAATCCACAACATACTTCATTCCTACTTCTTTCAGCCAATCAGAACTCACCGTACTGAACGGAACGGATAACAATGAAGAGCTTCGGAGTCTGATGTGAGAAATCTAATCTAAGCCTGGTGTTTGATAAATGAATAAACTCAGTGCTCAGTGATGCGCACTCAGGAGTGTGTAGAAACAGGAAGCGTCCCATGGCTTCTTCTGAATTATAGATGAAGGAAAAGCAGCATGTCAGATTACCCTGTGTGTGTGTGTGTGTGTGTGTGTGTGTGTGTGTGTGTGTGTGTGTGTGTGCGCGCGCACGTGTGTGTGTGTGTGTGTGGGGACAGCAGGAGTCAGACAAAACTCCCTGTTGGGTTTTAAGTGCATCTTATACACCGGAAGATTGGCGGGTAATGATTACACTCCAACTCTGTGTGTGTGTGTGTGTGTGTGTGTGTGTGTGTGTGTGTGTGTGTGTAGCCCTACATGGCCTTTTGTGTTAGATAGACAGAGTGTTCACCATTGATTTCTCTCACGCACTCTCTCTCTCTCTCTCTCTCTCTCTCTCTCTCTCTCTCTCTCTCACACACACACACACACACACACACACACACACACACAGGTCTTTCAAAAACTCACTTTTATCTAAATCCCTTCTTCTCACTCTAGGTAACTGATCCAGGTGCTGTCTTACTTTCTCTCACCCTCTCTCTGTAAAATCTTCTACAGCTCATCAATTAATAACAGGCTACTGTGCCTGTGTGCCATTGTGTGTGTGTGTGTGTGTGTGTGTGTGTGTGTGTGTGTGTGTGTGTGTGTGTGTGTGTGAGTGAGTGAAATTGAAGCAGGAAAAGTGTCCAGATCACTGATTCCTCGTTTTGGTACAGCTCAGCGAGAGAGAGAGAGCGAGAGAGAGCGAGAGAAAGAGAGAGAAAGAGAGAGGGAGAACGAGAGGGAAAGAGAGACAGAGCGAGAAAGAGCAAGAGAGAGAGTGCGAGAGAGAGAGACTTTTCAAGATGCCTTTAATGCATCAGTTTGGTAAAGTATATTTACATATTTACATTAAAAAAAAAAAAAGAACCCCATCAGACCCCCACTCACACCCTCCACCCAGGAACCCAAACCCCTTCAGTCTTACTGCAAGTCCGTTATCCAGATCATGTGTGAAAGTCCACAGTGCTGTTTATACTAAAGATTGTCTTGCGGCTGATGTCCATGTCCTCGGTCTGAAGCTGATGATGGAGGAGTGTTAAACGAGTGTGTGATGATGGAGGAGGAGTGTTAAACGAGTGTGTGATGATGGAGGAGGAGTGTTAAACGAGTGTGTGATGATGGAGGAGGAGTGTTAAACGAGTGTGTGATGATGGAGGAGGAGTGTTAAACGAGTGTGTGATGATGGAGGAGGAGTGTTAAACGAGTGTGTGATGATTGAGGAGTGTTAAACGAGTGTGTGATGATGGAGGAGGAGTGTTAAACGAGTGTGTGATGATGGAGGAGGAGTGTTAAACGAGTGTGTGATGATGGAGGAGGAGTGTTAAACGAGTGTGTGATGATGGAGGAGGAGTGTTAAACGAGTGTGTGATGATGGAGGAGGAGTGTTAAACGAGTGTGTGATGATGGAGGAGGAGTGTTAAACGAGTGTGTGATGATGGAGGAGGAGTGTTAAACGAGTGTGTGATGATGGAGGAGTGTTAAACGAGTGTGTGATGATGGAGGAGGAGTGTTAAACGAGTGTGTGATGATGGAGGAGGAGTGTTAAACGAGTGTGTGATGATGGAGGAGTGTTAAACGAGTGTGTGATGATGGAGGAGGAGTGTTAAACGAGTGTGTGATGATGGAGGAGTGTTAAACGAGTGTGTGATGATGGAGGAGGAGTGTTAAACGAGTGTGTGTGATGATGGAGGAGTGTTAAACGAGTGTGTGATGATGGAGGAGGAGTGTTAAACGAGTGTGTGATGATGGAGGAGGAGTGTTAAACGAGTGTGTGATGATGGAGGAGGAGTGTTAAACGAGTGTGTGTGATGATGGAGGAGTGTTAAACGAGTGTGTGTGATGATGGAGGAGTGTTAAACGAGTGTGTGATGATGGAGGAGTGTTAAACGAGTGTGTGATGATGGAGGAGGAGTGTTAAACGAGTGTGTGATGATGGAGGAGGAGTGTTAAACGAGTGTGTGATGATGGAGGAGGAGTGTTAAACGAGTGTGTGATGATGGAGGAGTGTTAAACGAGTGTGTGATGATTGAGGAGGAGTGTTAAACGAGTGTGTGATGATGGAGGAGGAGTGTTAAACGAGTGTGTGATGGAGGAGGAGTGTTAAACGAGTGTGTGTGATGGAGGAGGAGTGTTAAACGAGTGTGTGATGATGGAGGAGGAGTGTTAAACGAGTGTGTGATGATGGAGGAGGAGTGTTAAACGAGTGTGTGTGATGATGGAGGAGGAGTGTTAAACGAGTGTGTGTGATGATGGAGGAGGAGTGTTAAACGAGTGTGTGTGATGGAGGAGGAGTGTTAAACGAGTGTGTGTGATGATGGAGGAGGAGTGTTAAACGAGTGTGTGATGATGGAGGAGGAGTGTTAAACGAGTGTGTGTGATGATGGAGGAGGAGTGTTAAACGAGTGTGTGTGATGATGGAGGAGGAGTGTTAAACGAGTGTGTGTGATGATGGAGGAGGAGTGTTAAACGAGTGTGTGTGATGGAGGAGGAGTGTTAAACGAGTGTGTGATGGAGGAGGAGTGTTAAACGAGTGTGTGATGATGGAGGAGGAGTGTTAAACGAGTGTGTGATGATGGAGGAGGAGTGTTAAACGAGTGTGTGATGATGGAGGAGTGTTAAACGAGTGTGTGATGATTGAGGAGGAGTGTTAAACGAGTGTGTGATGATTGAGGAGGAGTGTTAAACGAGTGTGTGATGATGGAGGAGGAGTGTTAAACGAGTGTGTGATGATGGAGGAGGAGTGTTAAACGAGTGTGTGATGATGGAGGAGGAGTGTTAAACGAGTGTGTGATGATGGAGGAGGAGTGTTAAACGAGTGTGTGATGATGGAGGAGGAGTGTTAAACGAGTGTGTGATGATGGAGGAGGAGTGTTAAACGAGTGTGTGATGATGGAGGAGGAGTGTTAAACGAGTGTGTGATGATGGAGGAGGAGTGTTAAACGAGTGTGTGATGGAGTGTTAAACGAGTGTGTGGTACCTGATGTATCCCACATGTTGAGCTCGATGCGGCGTTTGTCGATCTCGAAGCTCGCCGTGTAGTTCTCAAATACGGTCGGGACGTAGCTCTGAAACACACATTCACATTTACACATTATACACTACACTACACAACACACACACACACACACACACACTACACTACACACATTCACACACCCTACACTACACACATTCACACAACACACACACATCCTACACTACACACAAACACATTTACACTACACTACACACACACACACACACACACACACACAACACATCCTACACTACACATTTACACATCCTACACCACACATCACACACACTACACATTTACACTACACTATATACACACACACATCCTACACTACACACACAAACACATTTACATTACACTACACACACAAACACCTATCATACACTACACACACTCCACACACATCCTACACTACACACACAAACACATTTACATTACACTACACACACAAACACCTATCATACACTACACACACTCCACACACATCCTACACTACACACACAAACACATTTACATTACACTACACACACAAACACCTATCATACACTACACACACTCCACACACATCCTACACTACACACACTACACATTTACACATCATACACTACACACGCCCTAAACACACACCTCTTACACTACACACACACACGCCATACACTATACACACACGCCATACACTACACACATCCTACACCACACACACACCATACATTACACACATCCTACATTACACACACACACACACACACTCACATATACACTACACACACCCTACACTACACAAACTCACATATACACCACACACACACACGCATTCACATATACACTACACACACACACTACACATTTACACTACACTACACACACACACATCCTACACTACACACATACTCACATATACACTACACACACACACATTACACTACACACATACTCACATATACACTACACACATCCTACACCACACACTACACACATCCTAGATTACACACACACACACACATCCTACACTACACAAACTCACATATACACTACACACACACACATCCTACACTACACACACACACACTATGCACATATCCTACACTACACACATACTCACATATACACTACATATATATCCTACACTACACACACCCTACACTACACAAACTCACATATACACTACACACACACACACGCATTCACATATACACTACACACACATCCTACACCACACACCCTAAACTACATACACATCCCATATACTCCACACACTAGACACATCCTACACTACACACACACGCATTCACATATACACTACACACACATCCTACACTACACACATTCACACATCATACACTACACACACATCCTACACTACACACATTCACACACACACACACACACACCCTACACTACACACACACACCCTACACTACACTACACACACACACATCCCACACACACACACAAAGTTGTTGTTTTTTGTGAGGACAGGTTTATTTATGGTTTGTGGAAGGAGTCTCCAGTGTCAGAGGTAACGCTGTAACGTTGTGTTTTCAGACATCTCCAGGACAGAGGAGTTTACACTTTAATCTTTATGCATTTTAAACTGGGAACTAAACAATATGTGTGATGAATAATCAGTGTGTTAATGTGTGTGTATGAGTGTGTGAGCGAGGTAGTGTGTGTTTCTGTCATGGGGTGTTCCATCTACTGTGTGTCTTTAACACATTCTTCACGAGCATACAGAATAACACACACTACAATGATGGTACACTAACACCATGTATTTCACTAACACACACACACACACACACACACACACGGTCTATTCACTCTGACCATCTTCCTGTGTGTGTGTGTGTGTGTGTGTGTGTGTGAGTGAGCGAGAGAGAGAGAGAGAGAGTTAGACTAGAGAATGTCATTGTCTAAAACACACACACACACACACACACACACACACACTGTGACCCACTGTCATTATTTCCGTGTGTGTGTGTGATTTAGACAATGACATTCTCTGCTCTAACGCACACACTAACATCCTCTCTCTCTCTGTCACACACACTGCGCTCTCACACACCTTACCTTTATTCACTCTGTCCTTTTCTTCTGTGTGTGTGTGTGTGTGTGTGTGTGAGAGAGAGAGAGTTAGACAATGACATTCTCTGGTCTAAGACATTAACATCCTCTCTCTCTCTCTCTCTCTCTCTCTCTCTCTCTCCCTCTCTCTCTCTCTCTCTCACACACACACACACACATTCTCTCTCGCTCTCAACCACACACACACACACACACACACACACACACTCTTTGTCTCTCTGACTCTCCCTATACTATAACAGCGGTTATACTATTGATGCTTTTGTGTGTGTGTGAGAGAGAGAGAGTTGGACAATGACATTCTCTGGTCAAACACTAACATCCTCCTCTCTCTCTCTCTCTCTCTCTCTCTCTCTCTCACACACACACACACACACACACACACACACTCTGTCACTTTGTCTCTGTCTCTTCCTGTCTACAGCAACAATTATACTATTGATGCTGATGCTTGTGAGTGCGAGTGTGTGAGTGTGTGAGTGTGTGTGAGTGAGAGAGAGAGTGTGTATGCGTGTGAGTGAGAGAGAGAGAGAGAGAGAGAGAGAGTGTGAGAGAGAGAGAGAGAGAGAGTGTGTATGTGTGTGAGTGTGTGTGTGTGTGTGTGTGTGTGTGTATGTGTGTGAGAGTGTGAGAGTGTGTGTGTCCTCACCTCTGGATACGAGTCCTTAGCGAACACGTGGAGCAGCGCTGTTTTCCCGCAGCGCGAGTCTCCGACCACTACGATCTTACAGCGGCGCGCGACCCGACTCTCCATCGCTGAACTCATCACCAACCAACAAACCGGTTATTATGAGGATTAGCGCGTGCGTCACGGGCACGGCGTTGTCCCCCCGACCCGCGCGCGCAGAACAAACAAACAAACAGACAGACAGACCTCAACGTCCCGTCCCGTTTGTGCGCTCTTTAATCCCGAACGTGTGTTTTGTTTCTTTTCTCATCGCCACGCGGAACAAGCGCGAGCTGCTCTCCTCTGTTCTCACGCGCCTCCCAGCTGTGGCACGCGAAGCGAGAGAGGCAGAGTTTTATACTTCACATCAAAACACTCCGCCTCACGTGCTGCACAATCAGCCAATCAAACACCAGGATTAGTCACGCAGCGTTCACACTCACTAAAAGTAGTGTACACAAATCAGGACTAAAAACAACAAATACACATAAACATCAAAAACTGTGAAATTGAGTTAGTGTCATGGTCAGTATTTGACAGAATATCTACAAAAATGTTTAATTCATACTAAGAATTAAAAAAAAAATTATATATATATATTTTTGTGATGACTCATCCTGTACTAGTCTTATGTTTGTCCAATTAAATGCTCCATAGAGTGTGTATGCCTGCCCCTATGGGCGTGTCTAGCTCTACAACAGTAGCGACTCATTAGCAGGTGCGTTTTTGTCCGTGCGTCTTCACACACACTATTCCCTTTTCCCACTGAGAATAAATGGGTGATTTATTCACGTGGAAGGGGGCGGAGTTGGTGGTCATATGAGGATGGAGAATTCCGTCTTCGTCGGCAAAAGTCACGCTTACTACATAGGGTATAAAACAACCTACAGAGAACCGCAAAGAGGTGTAAACGCCTCCGCCCTGAAGATGGCGGAAAACCTAAAGTCACAGCTTCACCTCTGACACTGGAGACTCCTTCCCTTCCGTACGTGTTACATAAATAAATAAACAAACGCCTCCCCACAATGATCAACGATTCGCCGTACACGCCCCCCTGAACGAGTGGCTACTTTTTACGTAATAGTTAGAAATGACAAACTCTTTATCCATATGAAAAGATATTTATTTCAACCATTCCTTTTGAACGTAAGATCACCTTAATAATCCGTTTACCCGTGTGTGAGGATGTCCCAGATTTAGAATTCTCTAAAATCATGTTTTATGTATATATAAATATATATAAGGATTCAATTAAAAGCAGTGTAAGAAACAAAATAGCGCATGTGCGCCCCCTGCAGGTAAACTCCTAATCTATCATTATAATAACTCTATAACGTAATAAACATAACAATGCACTGTAATGTAATTCTCAGAACATTTGGCTTGCCATTATAAGCTTCTTATACTGCTTTAGAAGAGTGTATTCAGCTAAACTCATGGAAATAAACATAACAACGTCTTTGAATCATGTTTACATACAGTATATATTATTAATACAAACAGCCATGGAAAGAGCAATTATTCTCCGACTCCTGCTGCCTTCAGTGCATCAATCAAGCGTCTGATGTAGGTAGAGTCAGGGTAGCCGTTACTACAATAAACAGAAGGAAAAACAAAATCAAAACATGGTGTCCATAGTGTACCACTTTAAGACGACAGATCAGAATTTCCGCTTTCACGTCCTCATATTTGCATCTAGACGAGTTAAACAACTTAAAACACCTTTCGGCACCTTTTGTTTGAACCCACTAGTTTTTTCAAGTGATTAAAAATATTGGAACATGTGACTGCCCAGGGATGTCCTGTTTGATGGATTGTTTAAATAATTAATAGCTATGAACGTCTACTCTTGGGTTTGAGGCCTAAATTTCGCCTGTGAAGGCCGCATTTGTCGTTAAAAAAGGTAAACCAACACGAAGATCAGAGAGATGTCTATGGGAGAAAAGCGAGCCATAGCCATTTGAAGCTGAGAAAAGAGCGAGAAAATCTATCAGAGACATTGCGTAAACATTGGGCTTAGCCGAGAGAACAATCTGGAATGTCCTGAAAAAGAAAGAAACCACTTGTGTACGGAGGAATAGACATGGAACGGGTCAGCCATGGATAACAACAGCAGCTGATGACAGAAACATTGTGAGAGCCGGGAAGAAAAGCCCACAAACAGTCAGTGACATCACCAACAACCTCCACAGGGCAGGGGTGAAGGTCTCACGATACACTGTTCGAAGGTTTCACAATCCACCGTGCCATGTTCTAAGTTGTTTAACACGTCTAGTTGTAAAGATCAGGAAATGGAAGCTGAAATTCTGATCTATCGTATCCGTCTTTTGATCTCAAACCCAAATGTCTTCAATGTATAGCACGAACAACAGAATTGGCCTTGCGGTTCCAATACTTTCGGAGGAAAAAACTGTATCACATATTTTCTTTAACTATCTGTCAAGACGGAGGGACTTACTATAATCTATAATACGTGAACTCGTTACACTGTAGGGGCGGCCATCTTGGACAACCAAAATCACAGAAAGCTGGACTCATAATCTCAGGTTTGTTTTCACGTAGAAGAATTCCTTCCTAATCGTGGATTGATTGCACAATTCCATACATCACTTTTTATCATGTAGGTTTGTAAAATGGTACGGTCGGCGCCAGGTTCTTCCGTTTGCTGTTCAGTACTGTTTTCCCATGGTACCAGAATACATGACATGCCATCGTGTTGGAATACCTGCAAACGAGGAGGCGTTCTCGTATAACAAGATTTTTCACCTTGCAGGCCAGGACGAGATGTTTGTGGGTTGGGTTTTTTTTTTATGATGTTCTTAGTGCAAACACAATTAGTTGAGCTCATTACAGAGATTTTATATGTCCGTAACCATAGCAACCCTTTAACTGGGATCACAAAAACTAGAAACGTTGAACCAATCACGTTACTTGGGATGAGGTGCACCACGGTTTGGTTGATGTACACCTTTGAACTTGAAGTTCACCAGTTGACAACTGCTGCTCTATGTCCTTATATACACTTTATCTCATTTCAGTGCAAAAGCGAAACTAGCAATTAGCCAAAATATGTGCCTAAAATGTTCCTAAAAGCTGACAGAGTCACCATCAGCAACCTGTTAGTAAGATATAATAAAGTGGTAATACTCACTTAGATGTGCCTCCTTCTGTCTTAGTTTTATGAGGAATGCTGCCCCAGACCACTCTTCCTTCTCTGCTTCCATAATCGTCTGAAGATCCTGCTCTAACGGTGAAGGTGAGTCCTTTGTGGAAAGCTTTCTCCAGAAGAGGCAGAAGCTTTTTAGTGTCGGTGTTATATGGTAAAAAGGCTTCAAATCTGTTCCCTTTAAAAGGCTCTCCTGGGCAGGGATGATCTTCCTGTGGAAAGACCAGTCCGTGAGTCTGTGGGGAAATTGACTGCAATATACCGTAGGTTACAGTATTATGATTTCTACAGTATAAAATTATTAGTCTTACCCCTTGAATACCATCAGGTATATCGTAGACAATCCTCAGAGTTGTGTTTCGGTTAAATCCAGGAATTGTTATTGTTGATTCTAGAACAGACATGGTACCTTTGATACCAGACGTAGCACAGGTTTTGCAGTTGTTATGAACTTCTTTGTCGCATCCGGGGCAAAAGTTAAAGCCGCATGCTGCTTGTTTAACAGTGCTGTACTCCGTTTCACACACATAGCATAAAAGAAGGTTCTGATTTCCACTTGCATGGGATGGCAGAACGTCGTTCTTGGGTTCTGAAACACCAGGTGACGTCTGAGAGTCCCTGATGCGGTCCACTGTAACGCCGGGGTTCATTTGCTCAATAGTGGTTTCCTTGCGTTGAGCGGTGGTGCATGTATGGTCTCTGTTATTTTCGCCATCTGCTTTGTCTTTTTCACCTTTAGAGGAGGTTTTTCCGTTCTTGACGTTCATGGTCCCACCATCGCCCTGCATCAAGGTCGGATCTTTCTTATCCGATTGTTCCGTCTTTTCTTCTTTCTTCTTGTTCTGGCTCCCGCTTTCATTGTCTCTAGTTTGGTTAGTTAGAACCTGAGGAACCTTTTTTGAGGAATGAGCAACTCCTTGGTCAGATGTTTTGGATAGATCTTTAACGATGATGTCGGTATGTGGTTTCGCTGAGGGTGTCGACTGGTCACCAAGTAATTTTAAATCACGGTCAGGTGCTTTGCTGGTATGTAAACTATCTGGGTTGGGAAACTTCTTATTTGCAGTATTCGCTTCTTTACGGAAGACCTTTATCATAGTGGTCTCTACCACATCACACAATGGTTTCGGGCCTAGGATCATCACATCACTGGACATTAGGACGACTTTAACCAACTTATAGCTCTGCTTCATTGATGTACACAACTCTAGCAAAGTCTTATCCTTGCTGTCTGACAGTCCAAGCTTGGACAGTGGTAGTGTTCTTGCGTCAAAGTCCATTTCTGCTGCAGCAATGAGACTCTTCAAACCGTCGTGACATTCGCTCACCTTTTCGGAATTTACACCTCTTAGACATAACGTCATGTGTTCCCTATCAAATTTTTCTTTAACTTGTAGATCAGATGTCAAATTCTCAATTTCAGTATTATAAACTGACGTAAGATACAGCCACAGTTTAAAAGACAAAACTAAATCCATAGCAACGATTTCCCTTGTCTGAGAAACTTGGCTTATTCCCATTTGTCCGCCAGGTAGATCTACAGTTTCTTCAGCTTTTTTGATCGTGCCACTGAGGCTATTGGACCTTCTCAGGGTTGATCCTAAAGGCATGGTGGGGGAACTTTTGACCCCTTGGTCTCCACTCAAACAAACTGTAGATTTGTTGTCATATGGAAAGTGGCCAAATGTCGACAGGTCACCTTTCGGTTCTTGGATATCCACCTTGCTAGTGCTGGTTTTTGCACTCGCACTACCACGTAAGATGTTTGGATCCAGACTACTATACAATGATGGGGTGATAAGAGGAAGAGAGGATGGCTGTCCACTATCAGGAAACCGTCTCTCCTTTACATATGGGTCCAGTTTGGGAGCTTCCGATTTGTAAGCGGTTAGATCCTTTATACCACTGTGCATCTCTCTACTGAAATTGGCAGCCATTTTTCGTTCCTTCCCAGGCTCAGTTTGTTTGCTCCTGTACCCTTTACTTGACTGGAGTTCTGTCTCTGTGTCTGAGAGGCTTTGGAGTTCATTTGTCTCGGAAATTAAGTCTGCCTTATTGAATAATTTGTCATTTATATCCAAAACGGAGTGTGGAGCAGAAGGCTTGTTAGAGACAAAGAGAGAATCTAGACCACTTGCGACATGTCTCTCATGTAAGGATATGTCTTCTTTTGACTTCTCGACTCCTTGACGGGAAAAGGTAAGTTCTCCAGTGGGCGACCGGTCAGCGAAATCTTTCAGTTCCGCAGAATAGTGTCTTCTCTTGCTGGAATTCTCACTAGAAATCCCTCTTTGGTTTGTATCTTGGAGGTCCTTCTTTGGCATGAACAGGTCATGAGAATGCTGAAACGATGGTGGAAGGATGCCCGACGGCACTGATGATGCTGAACTTCCCTGTTTCGAGAACTTGGATTGAGAGGGAGCAAACAGATGCTCCGAGTGGATTTCTTTCTTCATCCCAAACCCTCTCATATCATCAATAAACTGCTTGGCTTCAGATACGTCACTTCTGCTTCCAACCATATACACTTTCCTATCCTCTTCACCGATCATCAGCTGCGGCAGCCTCTTCCGTAGCGACTCCAGAGCATGTGTGAGTTCCGTCTCTGGAATTCCATGCTCATATACGTACTCCTTGCGTAACTGCGACTCTTTCTGCTGGTACAGATGTGCCAGATCTTGATGGGCCTTTTTAACAGAACGTATGCCATGTTCAGACAGGGCTGTTGTTGGTTTGAGATACAAAGTCGTGATGTCGTCACAGTTCACATCCAGAACCTCCACCTTATGCCGCCTGAGGATGTTTTGGTACTCCTTGGAGCAGTATTTATGGAGATAACGGAAGATGTCTGAGTCGACATTCAGGGAAAAGTCTTCAAACGAAGTCCCGATATCCGCCGCTGAGTCCCATTTGTTTTCCATTAAAGCCGCTTGTGATGCCTGATCGCTGTAACAACTTGGCAGAGGTAATCCTGTAAAGAAGAAATCATACTGTATAGTGTACAGTGGTGCTTGAAAGTTTGTGAGAATCTTTTTACATTTCTGCATAAATACGACCTAAATCCTCATCAGATTTTCACACTACATGAGAAACCGCAAAGAAGCGCAAACTCATGTTACAGTGGCTGTAAAATGATTATTATCAAGCCTGAAGTAATGGATTATAAGTATAGGAACTGGCGTACCTGTTTTCCAGCTTTCACTCTCCAGCTTTAGATCCGACTCTTCACTCAGCACGGCGTGTTTTACTACCCCAGTGTCTTCATTCGCCCCTACGTGGCTGTTGGCAGATTCCTCCAGGGGTGAGTTATACGTCTTTTTGCTTTCTGTCTTTGGTTGTGGTTTATCACCCGAGCTCCGGTCCTGAGTGAATATTATTATAGTGTTACAGCAGTACGGAAAATAACCCTCGATACCGGTAATCATACGGCCACTTTAACGGCTTTCAGGACATCATGACATTCGATTGGATTCAGTTTTATGTGTACAGCACTTTTAACAATGGACGTTGTCCCGAAGCAGCTTTACAGATATACATACTCTCATAATAGAGATTTTAAATGTATGAATTTGTCCCTATCTGCTTACAGACATGACATTTTTCATTTTCAGAATGATTGAGAGGAGTCTGGCTGCGTTCACACCATGTCAGAATGACCATAATTACTAGATGACAACCCAGATGTGCTACGCAGCACGGTGGTTAAGACTACTGATTGGAAGGCCGTGTTGGGCCTTGAGCACGGCCTTTACCCCTCAACTGCTCAAATGAATAGATGCAATAAAGATGTAAGTCGCTCTTGATAATACTATATTACATGTTATCACCCTGAAGGATAAAAACAAATCCAAGCAACTTCAGATATGAAAAAAAAAACACACAAAGCATTCAGATATGAAGAATATATTCGTGCATAGTTATATAAAAACAAGAATATATTTTACTCCATGCAGGATTCAATGAGATTTGATTAATAATAATAATAATGATAATAATAATAATAATAACAGTAATGACGGGAAATGTATTGAAATGCTGAAAACTCTGTGAAGTAAAATGGCTGTAAAGTGGGAAAGGTGTACTCGCCGTGATACCTGATTTTCCATGGAACCCAACACCAGGCTGCTGAGCGACTGAACCTCACTGTAGCGCCCTTTCAGAGTGTAGAGGTCTTTCTGGTTGTCAAAAATCAAATGGACACGTGGGAAACGTTTATGCAAAGAAAAAAGAGTGTTTTTTCCTCCCGGGAGCTTCCTGTAGTCCACCACGACCGACATCTTCAGCAGGACCTGAGGAGAAGGACGAGGAGGAGGCATGAAGAACGAGAGAATTAACATGGTTTCCGTGAAAGAGAGAGAGACGGAATATGAGTGAAAATGAGTAAAAGTGAGGAGCGTCGTTACTTTATCCGCATCCACTTCTTCATCAAGGAGACTGATGGTGATGTCATAGCTTTTGTCATTGACTTTAAAAACCTGCTTCCCTGTCTGAGCGAGTCTCGAGGCAACTGTTAAACAGAGAGAGAGTGAGTGAGAGAGAGAGAGAGAGAGAGAGAGAGAGAGTCCATCCATTCTGTTTTATTTACCATTTATGATTAAAAATAAATCAACTCTTACCTTCGCTCTCCTCAAACGTGACGAAGGCTGTACCGGGCATCGTTTTGGAAACGGCGACCGAGCTGACGTCACCTCCGCCATTCTTTTTACGCAGGAAATGGATCTGAAGTTTGTCTACGAGCCGATTCTCAGAACCGTCCACGGGCAGACCGCTCACTCGGATCGTCCTCGCTTCGCCGGCCATCCTAAATCGACCGGAGATCATCGTGGGAAAGGAAATCACACGCAGCGCATCATTTCCACCACTGTCTCAGATTATTGCATGAATACTCTACATGGCACCCTGTCCAGGGTGTACCCCGCCTCGTGCCCCATGCTCCCTGGGATAGACTCCAGGTTCCCCGCGACCCTGAAAAGGATAAGCGGTATAGAAGATGGATGGATGGATGGATGGATGGACTCTACATGATTCGCTGGGAAATTTGGGAAAACATAAGGAGGTGTATGTACTCTATATAACGACGCCAGAAATGTAAATAAACACACTGAAAAACGTCGCTCTTACACCAACGAAGTTCAATTAAGGGCCGAATTCTCAGGTTCAGCTAAACAGGAAACCTCATTAATAATAGAAAAACCTCATTCATTGTCATAACTCAGATATTATATTCATTTGTAAAAGCTACGCAGTGACTTTATACACGTGTATGCATTTGTGTCTTGCATCTGCACATTATTTATTTATATATTCAAGTACTTACTTACTTAAAACACTTACTTTCTGCTTTTCTTCCTGATGTTCTCGGATTAATCTCTTCTTTTTTTTCTTCTTTTCTCTTAGCAACCAGCTACTACAGCTGCAGCCGTGTTTGTGTGAAAAGGAAAGTGAAAGAACTGGAATAAAGTCGGTGTGACGTTGGACGTTCTGTATTCTCAGAGAAGCGGAAATTAAGGGACCGTCTCTAAAGTTACATACCACATTGTTAAACACCATTCTAACTTCAATAGCATTTGAAGGGAATGACTTACAGTCATATAACCCACTGTAAAGTGTTCATCTGGGTGTCAGGTATGATGCACACCTCTTAGATTTCTGATATTTAACCCTACAGTGCATGAACCAAAAAAAACCTTCACGAACGCATAAAGGGGGTCAAAATGATGCGTACTAGATTGAATGGTTTTTAAACAGCGCTGGTTTATACGCTGATATTTACACCGCAGTTCGAGATTTTGGTTTTATTTCAAGAAAAAAAACAACAACATTTGTTACTGTGTGATGAAGCTTGCTATCATGGAAGGAGTCTCCAGTGTCAGCGCATCACACCACCCCAATGATTGTCATTGATTATTTTCCCAGAACCCCATTCGTGTATTGTTGTTTACATACTGCAACTGGTTCGTTATCATAGACTACACAATTCATATTTATTGGGTTTGTTGTGTTGCGATGCAGCGAGCTCTTATTTCAGGTTTCCAGCATCTTACTAAAGTATTTACATTTATATTGTAGCTTTACATCATCGGTTTAATTCATGTATTTAATGCAATTCATGTATTTTTGTTTACACATACTATATGAGCCTGTTTTTGAGTTCGTTGTTATGGTAAAAAGTTCAGCTGCAGTGTTTTAACCAACCGCAAGAGGGAGCACCTGCTTCAAGCTTCACTCCTGACACGTTTTCAGAGACTTTACACTTTAGACTTTAAACTTTAAGTGACACCACACAGTTCACACAGTTTACTCAGAACAAGACGTTTAAAAGGTGAGTGGAATTCTTTTATAGAGATCCCAAATCATGTATTAGGTTAAATAGATGTCGGTAACATCGTGCACTTGTGATGAGTGTCTTTCGCATGCAGGGATTACTGGTTTATTACTAAACAAATTACTTTATACACAATCAAGTCACATTTCTTTGTGATATTTCATCAGCTCTAGGTGACACTGGCAGCAAAAAAAAAAGCTCCCTGAGAATGATGTGAGAATTAGATGTAGAGAAAAAGAATAAAATGAGAACGCGATGAGTGAATGCTGGCACAGGCCCGATTTGTTTGTTTGTTTGTTTGTTTGTGTTTTAAATTATATATTATAAATGTCATTAAATGTAACGTCTGCTCAGTTCACAAGGCTGAATTGGCGTTCCAAGATGGACGTTGAGGAGCGCCAGTTCTTCTGTGTGTAGTCGTGAAAACAGCCATGAAACTGTAACAGCGCCACCTGTAGCACCGGAGAATTCTTACGCAACAGCCAACATGAAACCTCAGACAAGCTTTAGATACATTGTGCCAAGTTCATCTAGAGGACATTTAACCCCATAAATCTTGGAATCGGGGTACAAGGTCGTATCTTTCCGGGAGACTTATCATGAAGGAACTGCTTATTATTACCATGACTGTACTAATTGTGTACATACAGGCGTATTTTTAGCAGTTAACTAGTTTAACTGTTCACACAAAGGCTCGTTTCATTTTAAAGAAATTTGCTTTCCTTGGTTTTTATCTGTTATTTCTTATTTCTCGTCTCATATCTTTTGTTTCACCTTCTGTGACCTTCATGTCGCATTTCTTGTCTTGTCTCATTTTTCTCATCTTGTTGATGTCATCTTTTGTATCATCTCCTGTCTCGTTTCTTCTCTCATGTCACGTCTGATCTCTTTTGTCTCATCTTCCATTTCTTGTCTTATTTCTTGATTCGTCTCATTTCCTATCTCGTCTTCCGTGTCCCCTCGTTTGTATTATCTCTTGTCTCTTTTCATTCGGTTCATTCTTTGCCTCATTTGTCTCATCTCTTCTCTCGTCTGAGGTCTCATCTCACGTCTCATTTCTTCTCTCATGTCCTTTGTCTCATCTTTCATTTCTTGTCTTGTTTCTTGTTTTATCTCATTTGTCTCATTTTGTATCTCATCTTTGATGTCATCTCATGTTTCCTCATTTCTTGCTTTATATCTTGTTTGATCTCATTTGTCTCATCTCTCGTGCCATGTCCTGTCTCACTTCTTGTATTTGTCCTTGTCTTTCATTTGCATCATCTTTTGCCTCTTTTCATCTTTATTTCACTCTTTGCCTCATTTCATTTGTCTCTTCTCTCATCTAACGTCTCATTTCTTGCCTCCTCATCGGTTTTCTTGTTCTTGTCCTTCTCCATTTGCGCCACAACTTTACGTTTCTACCCGCATTGCACTCATCAACGTTCCGCGTTCCTACAGTAAAGTGCACTTGGTAAGTGAAGGCGACTTGGCAGGTAGGTAACTTGATACAAGGTGCTGATTTGGAGATTGGTTTCAGATTCCTGTATTATTTAAACGCATGTGAGTTCTCACAAGGTGTAGCCCGAGGTTGATTCAGGAGGTTTCAGAGGTAGACAAGGCCACTGGAACATGAGCGCTGGAGTAGGAGAGATGTAGGCATTTGTCAGGGGGGGCTATGGATTTCCATATTTACCCCTGAGTTTAGGGGTAATCGCTGTAACCCTTTAAATTCAGTTTATCTAATTAACACGATGCCATTGTACTGATTCTGCTGTGCTGCTGTAAAACTGGAGTCTGGAGAAAGAGCAGGGTTATTTATGTGAACATTGCAGGATTAAGTGGTACACACACACACACACACACACACACACAGCTCCAGACTCATGGTGTCCATTTACAGCAACACATGGATGTCTTGTCCTTTAGATTAGACCACTGATTCAGCAACGTCCCCTATTTTTAGTGCGTGTTATGATCTCGATCCTGCACACACACACACACACACACACACACACACACACACTTACACTTGTCTAGCTACGCCTACAATTATTTAGACCTGACATGTAGTCCGGGACATGTCTTTTTTTTTCTCCCCCACTGTGGCCACCTGAATGAACACGTGAACACTTTCCAACTTTTGTGTAATTATTGTCACGAGCT
>NC_071267.1:542072-612072 GCF_023375685.1 Ictalurus furcatus
CCATAATAAACAACCAGACGCAGAGTTTTTTTTCCTGCTTCCTAATGGATTTTAGTGTGTTTCTGGTGGTCTGTAATGGTAGTTTAATGGAATGTCCTGTCCCTAATGGTTTCTGATGGTTTGTTTCATTTTATTTTGATGTTAATCATCGACCCATGAAAGACGGCCCTTCTGGGGTGTAGTGGTATTTAATAGTAACCAATAAAACTCCTAATGGAAACCTATAGGAATGTGATGGAAACCTTTAAAGTCCATTATTCGGATGGATTGTAGTGGGGGTTTTTTTCAGACGGGTAACCCTGTCACTACGTCAGGAACGAATCACCCGGTGTCTTTCTGTTACAGGAAAATAATCAATAATACTCTAATTTTTTTTCCTTATCTCATTTGTCTCGCATGATTTTATCTCATCCTGTCGTTCCTTGATTTCTTTTTTTCATCGACCCATCTCAGGTTTCCTTAGCGTATGTTGTTTTGTCTCGTCGTTCCTCATCTTATCTTGCTTTCCGTCGTATCTTATCTTGTTTTCACCTGCGCTGGCTTATCCGTCCTCACGTAGTTTCCGATTTCTTTCCTCGTCTCGTCTTTCCACCCGGACTCCTCATGCCTGATGACTTTGTAAGCAGAATAAACTACAGATGCTCTTCAAGTCCTCGTGATCCGCTGTGAAACCAAAGTAATTACGTAATAAGAATATATTATTTTTAATCATAACTCAGCACATAAAGTCTAATTATGGATTATGACGTCGTTATGTCAAAGCATGATAGAACAGTTGTGTGTGTATGAAAAATATTTATCGTATCTTTATCCTATATTGTGTCTTGAATATTGTATTGACCTTCAGGTGAAGGTTTCAATATTAAGCATGACATTTATTGAGGTAGGGGTCTGAGAGGGGGTTTAGCGCCACCTAGTGGTGATCCACAAAGGTGAATGTGTACATTGGGAATTTAAAAAAGTTTCATTTAGATCTCTCTCTCTCTCTCTCTCTCTCTCTCTCTCTCTCTCTCTCCCTCCCTCTCTCTCTCGCTCTCTCTCTCCATATTATTACAGAAGTGTTATAAATGATAACACAATCATATGTTACACTACGTAGTACACTAACACTCTCTAATTCTAAGGGAACGACCTCACTTTGTGTCATAAACACCACCATCAGTACACTGTGAATATATATTAACATGTTATTATATATGCTAATATATGTTTTTATTTATTATGTGCATGAGATCTTAGCAATGAAAAGGGATAAAAGCCATTAGACAAAAAGGAAATGATTATTATTATTAAATGGAGAGTTTTACTGTATTAACTGATTGTATTTAAAAGGAGAAAAAATGTTCTAAGAATTTATCTTTATTCTACTGATTTATGCAAATAAGAATTAAACATCAAAAGGCAAAAAAAAGTGTGAATCTCATTTGTGACAGCTGTAGATATCAGCTATGTCCACAAGGTGGAGGCAAAGGACAATAAAATCTCTCTCTCTCTCTCTCTCTCTCTCTCTCTCTCTCTCCTTCTCGCTCTCTCTCTCTCTCTCTCTCTCTGAACTCATCTGACCTGCTCATGAACAGAAATAGTTTTGGGAACATTTCCACAAACCAATCGCCTGTAACGCGAGAGACGAGAAATACAATGAAACATCCAGTAATTATCTCCTTGGTCAATAGAAAACAGGACAAATCTCTCTAGCTGTGTTCCAGTACTGTTTTGAACACCCTTGATGACTTGCCTCTCTGGTTGAGTCCATCTGGCCATCTGATGGACCGTTCCATTACTCCATCAGCTTGAGTGGAGAAACACGTCCCAGCAGCAGAGTCAGCACAGTGTGGGAATTCTGGCTAATCTTTGTCTGGTGGGATGGGTGGGATGGGTGGGATGGATTGATAGACTGGCACAGCTGGATGGACAGATGAATAAAGAGATGTATAGGTAGATGGATCGATGAAAGCATGGATGGATATGGGCTTGGATGGATGGACAGATGAATAAAGAGAAGTATAGGTAGAGAGATCCGTGAAAGAATGGATGGATATGGGCTTGGATGGATGGAGAGATGAACAGAGAGATGTTTAGAGGTATGAGTGGATGAAGGGAGAGATTAATGAGAGGACAGACTGCACTGATAAATGAAGGGACAGATGAACGAATGGATGGAAAGCTGGACATGGACGGATGGATACAGAGATACCGCGGATATAAAAAGGTCTATGCAGGCTCTCATGGTTTTTGTGAAGTAAATCCAGAAATGAAGATAAAATCATGTCAGACCGTTCCCCGTCGTTCATGTGACCTTGAAACCATCAGAATTCATGAGAAAATCAAATACATGATTATAAGACCCTTTCACTATGGGTGGTGTAGCTGTGTCCAGAGTTAACCGATCAGCATCAAAATCACATCCAACACTAAGTAGCATACAGAAATATAAATCATCTGAGCCTGGAGGATTTCTCTGAAGCTTTTGTAGTTGCACCTTACTGGCATACCCATGGTCTGTGAGGAGCTGAAAAAAAACATCTACAGGATCTTATTGATGAAAGATACTGACCAGGAGATTGGTATAAATGAATATCAAAGGTCATGGAATACTGAGAAAAGTGTCATCAATCAATACGTGAGAATATTTGGCACCACAGGGACATTTCCACGGTCAGGATGAGCTTCTAAAGTTAATGACAGGACAAGGAGAAAACATATTACCTATTTGTGGAAGGTACAGGTCACTCCTTGCATGTGACAAACAATCTGCCGTATTCTGAAGACGCCTGGGCTATGGAGTAGCGTGACAAGACGGAAGACATTTCTCACAAATAAGCAGGGTGGATTTGGCGGCCCCCAGGCAAAAAAATAGGGATATTTAAAATGTCCAGTTTACGTTATTTAGCATGAATAATTTAAATGGCTTCTTGGGGCCCAAAGCGATTGCCTACTTTTGCATAGTGCTAAGTCCTCCCCGGCAACTTAAAACATCCAAGCCTGTGTAAATTTCTAAAAGATACAGTACGCCTGGTGCCAAAACAACACAACTAATAATACAAAGACCATCACATCTACTGTGAAGCATGGAGGTGGCAGCATCGTGCTTTGGGGCTCTTCAGCTTGCACTGGAGCGCTAGTCGAGATTAGTAGGATAACTACTAGCTCCAAATATCAAGCTTTTTCAAATCAAATTTTGGCTCAGAAGGTTGGAGGAATTTCACCTTCCATCTTGATAACGACCCAAAGCATACACCCAAGACTTCAGAAAGTCTCTGAATGGTCCAAAAGCCAGACCTCCATGCCAGACAAAACTTGGAAAGGTGAAGATAGAGACTTACTGCTGTAATAAATGCAAAAGGTATTCCCACATTAAGTATTAATTGGGAGAGGTGTAAACACTTATGCAACCGGCATACTGTAGATTTGTGCGCTTCATTTCATTTGGCTAATAATTGTGGGTTTGTTTTTCTCTGGTTTCAATTCCGTTTATCTTCATTTTACAGAAGGAGAAATCAGATGATTTATATTTCTGTATGCTACTTAGATTGAAATCACTTTCAATTAGTGAGCTGTAGATGGAGCTGCCAGAACACTATTAGTGTGTGTGTGTGTGTGTGTGTGTGTGTGAGGGAGGGAGAGAGAGAGAGAGAGAGAGAGAGAGAGAGAGAGAGACTGAAGGACCCTTTGGCAGGCATTTAGGGGCAAAAAGAAACTAACCGCTCCAGAACTCAATCAATCCCCATTATACTCCATTATCAATCCCCATTAGAGCTTCTGTCCATCTCTTTCTCCCTCTGTCTCTCTCACACTCACTTCCCTCTCACTGTGAATGGCAGAACTCCTCTCCACACTAAAAAATGCTTAACATTGGTTAGACAGCGTATCTCAACGGACAGCAGTGATGATCCTAAGACACATATATACAGAAGAAAAAATATATGAATGTATCCCAAATTACCCAGTCACTGCATGTACTCCCAATAGCAAAAGATAACCTTAAATCAAACAGTAACAGTTTGAATGAATGGGTGTTTACTTTTTTTTTTTTTTATCACCCGAACACACAAGTATTAAACACACGGTGCGTTTTTCTCTCACATGACATCATCATAGCCGATCATTACAGAGTGTACAGAATATTGAAATGAATTCTAAATTCTGAATTCTACAGAATTCTGAGTGTGCAGAGTGCTGAGGAGTATTGAATTCTGAATTCTACAATTTCACTCGTTATTGTTCAGTGATAACTGCAGTGTCCCCAATCTGTGTTGAAGACTGCAGCCAAGTGACCAGCTGATTGATTTAGCGAGAGGCGAGACGAGACGAACCGAGACGAGACGAGACGAGACGAGACGAACCGAGACGAGACGAGACCTCCTCAAAAGGTAAAGCTGCCGAACATCACTTTAATCATTTTCTTTTTCTTCAACTCCCTCTGAGAAAATGTCCAGTTTGGACAGAGCCGGTATTCCTCTGCACTCTTTTCCAACGTCCTTAATCCTAAAACACTAAAAACACCAGAGTGAGGTGAGGAAGGCTGAGTAAACTGTAATACACACACACACACACACACACACACACACACACAAGCGTACTGAAATCATGATAATTGCTCATAGCTAGTAGATACAACCTGAGAAAATCTCTCTCTATATATATTTGTTATATGATATTATTTCTGTTAGTAAGTGGACGAGGAGTTTTTTTTTTATTTATTTCCATTAGAATGTGGAGAAATACATGAATGAATTTGTTTTGTCGTTCTTTTGCAAACCTGTCACTCCTCACATCCAAAATGGTGTATAATGAGAAAATACCACTGTGTCCCAAACCACACCTCTAATCATTTAGATCACAACAAATATATGAATATTTAATCAGATTCATGTGGAAGATAGCAGAAATGATTCCATGCGTTTTCAGTGTTAAACAACGCGACGATATATCTAGAATAAAATCCGGCAATAATTAGTTTCAGAGATACGCTCGTTTTAATTACACAGATCGTCACTTCTGATTGGTTCGTTATCGGTAAACACGGTTCATTTTCTCGGCGTGTTTTAGCCGTGCATGTTCACACACGCTATTCACTTTTCCAGCTGAGATTAAATGAGAATAAATCCACGTGAAAATGGGCGGAGTTTGTGTGAGGTATGCCGCTCCGTCAGACTGATGGAAAATTCCGTCTTTATACCCCGTCTCCATCAGTAAGAGTCATCAGTGGTATCATGCTGTATAAACACCTCAGTAACTAACACTGTGTACTTCTTATTCTAGAGGAAGTGAGGATACTGTTTACAACCTTGCTCTGGGATGTAGTGTGTGTGTGTGTGTGTGTGTGTGTGTGTGTGTGTGTGCATTTCTTATTGTTGAAGACAGTTTTAATTTGAGAAAGGAAGAGAGACAAAAGGGAAAGGTTATCGTATGACAGTATTACGTGTGTGTGCATGCGTGAACATGTTTTTGAACGTGAAAATCTTTTATCTATTCTTTTATTAACATTGAACATTTTATATATATATATATGTATATATATATATATATATATATATATATAAAATGTTCAATGTTAATAAAAAAAATAGATAAAAGATTTTCATGTTCAAAAACATGTTGAACGTGAAACATATAACATATATTATACATATAATATAATATATATATAAAATATTTTTATTGAAAGACATGGCACATTGGAAAAAAAAAAACAAAACTTCAGTACACTGAGAACCACATTAATAAAAGGAGAAAAAAGTTACAGAGATTATTTTGTATATCTCAGTGAATCAACAAATTGGGAGCCAAACTTGTTTTTTGTACAAATCAGAACACACATTCATACGTTCGTACATACCCAATAAAAACAAAAAGAAAATAATAATAAAAATAAAATTAAATGACTAAATAAAAATTTAAATAAATGAATAAACTAAATAAAATTTAAATAAATAAAGTGTGTGTGTGTGTGTGTGTGTGTGGGGGGGGGGGTTCCCCAAAGATGGCAGAGATTTGAAGAAGGTTAAGAAAGGCTGCCACTTCCTGTAAAACCTGTCAGAGTTGGCACCCAGAGAGTACCTAATCTTTTCCAATTTAAGAAGACACATTACATCCCTGAGCCACTGAGTGCTGGAGGGAGGCTTTATGGATTTCCAATGGAAAAGAAGGCGCCGTCTTGCTAACAAGGAAGTGAACGCCAAAAGATCTAATTGGTTCGAGTTGTACCTGTTATAATCCTCTGGATACCCAAATATGGCAATATGGGGAGAGGGTTTAACAGTAATGGACAGTACTTTTGAGATGCTATTGAAATACTTCTGCCAGAAGGAGAATAATAATGGGCAGGAATAGAACATGTGGGTTAGGCTGCAGGGAGAGGCATGACATTTATCACATCTGTCAATGACAGTGGGATAAATCTGTGATAGACGTGTTTTGGAGAAATGAATCCTGTGCAATACCTTGGACTATATCAAAGAGACACGAGCACAAGATGAACTTGAGTGGATCTTGTTAAGGGCAACGTCCCACCAGGCTTCATGTAGGGTCAACCCCAATTCGCCCTCCCAAGCAACCTTGATTTTAGTGATAGGTGAGCTGTCGTAGGATAAAAGTTTATTATAAATTTTTGAAATAAGAAATTTCTGAAGAAGGTCAGAAGAGAGAAAATCATCCCATAGTTGATTTGGGGGTGAGGAGGGAAAAGTAGGAAACAATGATTTTGCGCAGTGTCTAACTTGGAAATAGCGAAAAAGATGGGATGGTGGAAGCTGAAATTCACTCGACAGATCTGCAAAGCTACGAAAAACACCGTCCCTATAGAAATCTTTGAAGGTTTTGAGACCTTTGTCATGCCGGATAGCAAACGTGGGGTGAGATAGTGCAGGTTGGAATGAGTGATTTTTCAGTAACGGAGCTAAGGTAGACGCAGAAACAAATTTAAAATTCTTCCTGAACTGGTACCAGATTTTTAGAGTTGAGCTAACCACAGGGTTTACTGTAAAGCCAGAGAAGTTGGTAGAAGTAGATGAGGTAAGCAGAGCCATTGAAGAGGTCGAGCCACATCAATGTACCTCTAACGTACACGATGGGGAATGCGCTGGTCTCGACCAAAATAAGATTTTATTAATATGTGATGCCCAGCAATACAGCTAGAAATTTGGAAGAGACAGGCCAGCATTGAGTTTACATCTCTGAAGCATTGGCTTACTTATTCTGGGTGTCTTTCCACTCCATAAAAAGAGAGAAATGTCCTGATCAATAGTCTTAAAAAACGCTTTGATAAGAATAGAGGGAGACATTGGAATAAAAAGAGGAACTTCGGCAGGATATTCATTTTTACCGTGTTAATCCTTCCTATAAGCGACAGAGGTAAAGACCTCCATCGCTGAAGGTCAGTTTTGATTTCAGACATCAACGGGGAGAAGTTAGCAGAGAAAAGTGAAGTCAGAGTTCTGGTTATATTGATTCCTAAACACTTAAAGCCAGAGGGGCTCAGTCTGAAGGGGATATCAGATTGATCTAGTTGTGATGCCAAAGTATTAACTGGATAGCACTCACTCTTGGAAATGTTAACTTTATAACCTGAAAATGAACCAAATCTCTGGAGAAAGGAGAGAATTCCTGGTAAAGAGCGACTTGGGCTGGAAGCATACAGTAACAAATCATCCGCATAAAGAGATAGTTTAAATTCCATTCCCAAACGTGATATCACAGTGAAAGAGAGGGAGGACCTCAGATAAATTGACAAGGGCTCTATAGCTAATGCAAAAAGTAAAGGAGACAAGGGACAACCCTGTCGAGTGCCACGGGATAAAGTAAAATAAGTTGATTGTATCCCATTGATGGAGATACTAGCTTGTGGGGATGTGTACAGAAGGTGTATCCAAGAATATCCCCTCCCCATGGCACTTACATCGTCCCCATCCCCAAACGATGGAGAACCCAGTGCAAACTCCACAAGGAGTCAAATCCCTAACAGAAAAGCCAACAGCTGTTGACCCAATGGTAATGGTCAACCAAGGTCGGGCTCCTGCAAACTAAACAATGATAAAGATCAAGGCACATAAACATAGTCACTGCACCATCATGTGTTGTAGAGTCAATAGTCGTCCATTTCACTTCTGGAGACAGATAATCAGCCTGTTATGTTATCAGTTTTCTTACTTGATCAGTGTCTTATTGAAGGCTCTGGCGTCCTCCGTGGATTTAAACTCCCTCTCGGTTCCGTCATGTGTAACACGGAGACGCGCCAGATAAAGCAGGCCAAACCGTATTCCCGGTATCTCACGGAGCTGGCGGCGGCAGTCATTGAAGGCAGCACGAGCACGGGCTATCTTCGCGGTATGATCGGGAAAGATAGAGATAACCATGTCACCAACCTTCATCCGTTGTTGGGCTCTGGCCCGCCGCAGGATGTCCACACAGCCCGCATGATAATGGAGTCGAGCGATTAAAGGACGGGGGTGCTCACCGGGTTTGGGCTTCGGCTGCAGAATGCGATGAGCACGGTCCAGAAGTGGCTCTTTGTCCATCTTAAAAGCCTATTTAAGCAGAGTGGAAACAGCTGCCGGTGTGGACGTGCTGGTCGATTCTTCAGGGACACCTACGATTCTCAGATTTTTTGCGCCATGATCTAGCCTCGAGATCCTCGCACTTATTTTCCACCCTCCCCAGCTCGACAGAAAGGCGCTCCACTTTAGCCTGAAGCGTAGCGATGTCATCACAGCAGGTGGAGAGCGAAGTTTCCATCTTACCCACGGTATTCTTCAAGGTGCTCACCTCCGACTGGATAACCGTAATACTGACTGTTAATTCTGCCTTTACGGTCTGTAGCTCTTCCTTAATAGAGGCCAAGTTTTTGCCCAAGGCCGCCTGGAGCTCGGTTTTGAAAATGGCCGGCATTTCGTGTCGGAGTGAAGAGAGGAGCTCCTCCTTGAAATCAGGGGGGACAGCGGGCATAACAACACCTTCGCAGGGGAGGAGGCATCACTACGAGTTCAGGATGCGGCGTGTGGAGCAGGCCGCTGAAGCGGAGCAGACGAAACATTCCTGCCTTTGGCTTTTGCTAGCATTTTGGACATCAGAAGTGAAGATTAAGGTGTTGGACACGACTTACAACAAAAACACTCCACAAAAAAGTGCCTATAACATTATATTAAAGGTTGTTGCAGGAGCTCCAAAACTTGCGTCTTACTCCATCTATCGCTCAGCCGGAAGTCCAACATTGAACATTATATTTGTCAGAATACTTTGCGGTGGGATTTTGGGATTCAATCTGCAGCCTAATAAAATTAGTCGGTATAACTGAACGGCTCATTAGAGTTTGCTGGCAGACGTTTATAATACAATACGTTTATAAAACATTTATAATAAATTCTCCCAAAACAAAACAATGGAAACATAATGATCTGTGTAGAAATTCCCCTGACCTGATCTGGGGCTCTGTAGATCACAGCTGCTCGGGGCTGGTGTTGTCCCACAGCTACTGCCCAATTCTTCTAAACTGGTATAGCGTGATCATGTAACCATATACAGTACTGCTTGAAAGTTTGTGAACCCTTTAGAATTTCCTACATAGAATTTCAGCTTCAATCCTCGACGTTCACATACTTCTGCCGCTGGCAGATATGTCACATTGGATCATTTTCCTCAATAAATAAATGACCAAGTGTAATATTTATGTTTAATTGGGTTCTCTTTATCTACGTTTAGGACCTGTGTGAAAATCTGATGATGAAAAGACTTCAGTTTCAGTGGCGTTTATTTTTGATAATATTTAGGAGGATTTGTGAGTCACTGCTAGTTTTATATCAGTTAAACCACGTAAACAGTAAACATCACCCATGTGACAGTTTGTGTTCTTTCTGTCTGTTTTTGTTTCTTTCTCTTTGTGCAGTGTGGCCGAGTCACTCGGGTTCTGAGTCACCATGAGCTGGAGCTTCTTAACCCGCCTCTTAGAGGAAATTCACAACCACTCGACATTCGTGGGGAAAATGTGGCTCACGGTCCTCGTGGTGTTCCGGATCGTTCTCACTGCCGTGGGCGGCGAGTCCATCTACTACGATGAGCAGAGCAAGTTTGCCTGCAACACAGAACAGCCGGGCTGCGAGAACATGTGCTACGATACCTTCGCGCCGCTCTCGCACGTCCGCTTCTGGGTATTCCATATCATTCTGGTGTCCACGCCCTCTCTGGTGTACCTCGGCTACGCCGTCAACAAGATCGCACGGTTGGAGGAAGGCAAAGAGGGCGTGGTTAGGAAATCTTCCAAGAGCAGAAAGTTTGACCTGGACAGACGTCAGAACCGAGGTCTGGAGGACGCCGAAGAGGACCAGGAGGAAGATCCGATGCTTTACGATGTGACCGTCGAAACGGAAATCCAGAACAACAGTACACCTTCGGGTGCGACGGGAAGTGGTACAAAAGCGCGACATGACGGACGGCAGCGAATCCAGCAAGACGGATTGATGAGGGTTTACGTCATCCAGCTGGTCGTTCGGTCCGCTTTAGAAATATGCTTCCTGATCAGTCAGTACGCACTTTACGGTTTCACCGTCCCGGGTCTTTATGTGTGCTCGAGCAAACCGTGCCCTCACCTTGTCGATTGTTTTATCTCACGTCCGACCGAGAAGACGATCTTTTTGTTCATTATGTACGCCGTGACCATACTCTGCTTGCTGCTCAACGTCTGGGAGATGCACTATCTTGGACTGGGCACCATGTTCAACCTCCTGCTGGCCAGAAAGCGGCGTGACGGCCCGGATGACAACCTCGCTGCATGCGAGGATAATGGACACGGAGGATACGGCGGGTACGCGCCGTCCCGGTCGTCTCCTTCAGCGCCGCCGGACTACGACATCGCTGTGAAGGCGGAAATGGCGCCATTTAAACAAAAGGAGGAGGAGGAGTCACCCAGGGAGCATCAGCAACAGTACGGAAGCACAGAAGACGACTTCGTCCAGGTCCAGAAACCAGAGGAAAAGAACAGAAAGGCAAAGCAACAGCATGACCAGAGGAAACAACGTGAACGTGAACGAAACAAGCAAAACAGAAGCAGAGGGGCTCGAGGAGGCAGCCGCCGCAGCAACAGCAAGTCGGACGAAGGGAAGCCGTCTGTTTGGATCTGAGACACAGACGGAGGAGATCCAAACGCCCCAACACCAAAGCTGAACTCGTATCACTGAGACTGAGACCCGTACAGAGGATTGTGGATAACGGCAGTAAACCTGTATCCGCAGGCCTCGTAAACACAGCCGGTGAAAGAAACATGCAGAGAACGTTTATGTTGTTTTTGTTTTCTTTTGCTGTCTCAGGAGAAGAGCAGCAGCGTGCGCACACACAGCATCCACACGCTGCTAGCATGAGGACTTCTTGTTATTGATTCTTTCTGTTAAAGCTGAGTTGCTGTTGGTCTTGTTTTCTTCTTCTCATTTGTTTGTGCTGCTATTACGCGCCTGTAAGTTCTTGTAATGTTTTATTTTCTCCTCATTAGGTTTGAAACACGGATTCTTTGTCAGAAAGTTCCTCGTTCAGCCCGGAGCAATAAAATACTTTATATTTACTGCTTGTAAGTTTTTTTTTTTATTTCCCCTGACGTGATGTTTCAGTTGACAGCAGGATCATGAATATTAATTTGGTGGAGCAGGGAGCCGGCGGCCGAGGCGACTGGCACACTCTTTTAGCTAAAAGTATAAGTTAACGTTAGTTCTCATGATTTGTGGGCGGGGCTAGGTCTGAACACGGTTGTCACTAATCAAACGCCGTGGTTTCGGACCGATCTCATCTAAGAGATTAGAGAACAGGTGCACACATTAGGTGAACGGACCAATCACTGGACAAGTAACTCGGGTGAAGTTTCCTTAACAGCAACCTCCGTGCATGTTTCAGATAAAACATTCAATCCACATCTACATCACGTATAGCGCGATGCTCAAATATATCTCTGAAATATCTGGAACGTTCCGTACGTCATGACAGGAGGTCGTGCCGTCTGAATTTTCTGAAGATCATGTGACGAAGAAAAGTAAAGTTGTTTACTTGTGTTGTTTTTGTTTTTCTACATTTATGATTGATAGTGTAATAGTGACTGACGAGGTCACTTTGAAAGAACAAAATACTAAATAATCTTTTTATTGAATTATTAGAACGTCCTCTCATTAGCATGGAAGCTAGTTAACAACATGTGTGTATTTGCTCAATACTGTGCTTAAAAACTCAACCCTGAGACCTTGTAACTCTAACAAGTCACATGACACCGGGAGGGAAAATGGCTAATTGGGCCCAATTTGGACATTTTCACTTAGGGGTGTACTCACTTTTGTTGCCAGCGGTTTAGACATTAATGGCTGTGTGTTGAGTTATTTTGAGGGGACAGCAAATTTACACTGTTACACAAGCTGTACACTCACTACTTTACATTGTAGCAAAGTGTCATTTCTTCAGTGTTGTCACATGAAAAGATATAATCAAATATTTACACAAATGTGAGGGGTGTACTCACTTTTGTGACATACTGTATACTAAAACCACTAATTAGAATAAAACACTAAGCAGGAAATGAAAGCGTCAGGTAATGTTAATACTGAAAAGCGGTCTAGGGTAGGGGTAATGCGCGAGTATACGATTTGAGACACAGGTCTGGTTTGTTCAGTCTGGACATTCTGAGGAAAATAAGTGTGTATTTTGTGGGGTTTGATTATGTGAGATGTGCTCAGTGATTATTACATTTGTATTCGGATTATATAAGAGTCCATTGTACACGGAGAACACATGTACAGAGGCCTGCTGTCAGCACGGCTTAATTACAAACCACCTTTCATCCGGACAAGGTCATCATACCCCCAGGTCATGCACTGAGTGTGTGAGTGTGAGTGTGTGTGTGTGTGTGTTATATTGTTATGAGAGAAACACAGAGACATGGGCAGTATCCAAATCCACTCTGTATTCCCTAGGATATAGTGCACTAATCTAACAGTTGTAGTCATGTACACTCATAGTGAAGAGTATCTGTGGCCTGTATAGCTAGTGAATAGGGAGTGTGCTTTGGGACGCGCTCACAGTGGACTAATGATGTGTGTGTGTGTTTATATTTCTATCTCTCTATCTATCTCTCTGCGTGTTCAATTCAATTCACTTTTATTTGTATAGCGCTTTTTACAATAGACATTGTCTCAAAGCAGCGTTACAGAAATATCAACACGGTGTACAGATATTAAAGGTGTGAATTTATCCCAACTGAGCAAGACACTGTGTGGCGACGGTGGTGAGGAAAAACTCCCTAAGATGTTAAGAGGAAGAAACCTTGAGAGGAACCAGACTCAGAAGGGAACCCATCCTCATCTGGGTAACAACAGATAGTGTGAAAAAGTTCATTATTGATTTATATGAAGTCTGTATGGCCTTAGAAGCAGCCGTAGACCCAGCAGTCTGGAATTGGAGTAGACGAGAGCTCCAGCCAGAGGTAGGATATCCGAAACGGATCAGGCAGGTCCAGAGGCAGAAAGGATCAGGATCTCTAGTATCTCAATAAAATCGTGTGTGGCTCAGCAGAAGGAGAGAGGGGGAGAAGAGATTATTAGGACTGGGAATTAGTATAACAGAAAGTCTAGGCAGGGTAGGCTTGAGTAAATAAACATGTTTTAAGCCTAGACTTAAACACTGAGACTGTGTCTGAGTCCCGAACACTAACTGGAAAACTGTTCCATAACTGTGGGGCTCTATAAGAGAAAGCTCTTCCCCCTGCTGTAGCCTTCACTATTCCAGGTACCAACAAATAGCCTGCATCTTTTGATCTAAGTAGGCGTGGAGGATCATAGAAAACCAAAAGGACGCTTAGATACTGTGGCGCGAGACCGATTAGTGCTTTATAGGTTAATAATAGTATTTTATAATCAATGCGAGATTTCACTGGGAGCCAATGCAGTGTGGATAAGATCGGGGTGATGTGGTCGTATCTTCTGGTTGTAGTTAGGACTCTAGCAGCTGCATTCTGGACTAACTAGAGTTTGTTTATGCTCCTACTGGAACATCCAGACAGTAAGACATTACAGTAATCTAGTCTAGAGGTGACGAAAGCATGAACTAATATTTCTGCATCACGTAGTGACAATATATTTCTTATCTTAGAAATATTTCTGAGATGAAAGAAGGCTATCCTAGTAATATTATCTACATGAGCATCAAATGATAGACTGGAGTCAGTAATCACTCCAAGGTCTTTTACTGCTGCACATGATGAAACAGAAAGACCATCCAGAGTTACTGTGAGATCAGAAAGATTACTTCTAGCTACACGTGGTCCTAATACAAGTTCTTCTGTCTTATCAGAATTACGTAAAAGGAAGTTAGTTAGCATCCTGCCTGTCTATCTATCTCTCTATCTATCTATCTGTCTGTCTATCTATCTATCTCTCTCTCTATCTATCTGTCTGTCTATCTATCTATCTCTCTATCTATCTATCTGTCTGTCTATCTATCTATCTCTCTATCTATCTATCTGTCTGTCTCTCTGCCTATCTATCTATCTATCTATCTCTCTATCTATCTATCTGTCTCTCTCTCTCTCTCTCTCTCTGCCTATCTCTCTCTCTATCTATCTATCTATCTCTCTCTCTCTCTCTCTGCCTGTCAATCTCTCTCTCTCTCTCTCTCTCTCTCTCGCTCTCTCTATCTCTCTCTCTATCTATCTATCTATCTCTCTCTCTCTCTCTCTGCCTGTCAATCTCTCTCTCTCTCTCTCTCTCTCTCTCTCTCTATCTATCTATCTATCTATCTATCTATCTATGTATGTCTCTATCTATCTGTTTTTATCCTCCTGGTCTTCATGTGTAAACAAAATCCTCGGCAATGTCAATATTTATGACGTCAGGCGACGCGCTGTCGCGGCCGAGTCTGACGTCATCAGCGTGTCCTGTCCGCCCCCTTCTCGCGCTCAGTCCAGTGAGGCAGCGATGTCCCGGAGCTCGCGCGACGCAGCAGAAAGCCGCGCGACCTTCAACCGGTACTGTTACTGCTGTTCATATCACTGCCGCTATTCTGTTCTTTCCGGTTTGTTCTAGATTCTTATTTCAGTGTGATATCCTCCTGTCTGTCTCTATCTCTCTCGTTCTGTGTGTGTGTGTGTTTAGAGGAGGGGTATATTTTCAGTGCACGCGCTGTACGGCAATGCAGGCTTCATTCCGGCGCGCGCTCGCGCTTCCGTTCACAAAGTTCCCAGCAGCGCGCGCAGAGAATCAGAGAATGAGCTCCCAGTAATTTTAGGGGTCCAAGCACGGACGCAGCTGAAACCTGTGATTATTATTATTGTTGTTATTATTATTATTATTATTATTATTAATTTTATTATTATCATAATTATTATTATCATTGTTATTATTATTATCATTATTATTATTATTATTGTTATTATTATTATCATTATCATTGTTATTATTATTATTATTGTCATTATTATTATCATTATTATTATTATTATTGTTATTATTATTATCATTATCATTGTTATTATTATTATTATTGTCATTATTATTATTATCATTATTATTATTATTATTATCATCATTATTATTATCATTATTATTATTATTATTATTATTATTATTATTATTTTGTTACATTTCTTTTTTTAAATGTATTTATTGTTAAATATTTTGATTTTTTTTTAAATTGTTAACTTGCTTATCGATATTGATAACTAATATGTGGTCTTTAACGGTGCAAAAGATGTATTTTACGATAAAATTCTGAGGTAAACTTTCATTATTATTATTATTTCATTATTATTTGCGGTCACGCTAATACGCACCAACTAACAACTCGGCAAAATATATTTCACGTGTTTCAAACCCACACGATGTTCTTATCCAGTTCCTGTCGACGCGCTCTATAGCAATATCCTAATTATTTCTTCCTCCATTTTATTTGGCAGAGAGGAAAACCATCAAGATGGCCGCCCGCTTCCTGTTTTTCTTTGACTTCGATGAGACGCTGATCGCCGAGAACAGCGACGACTCTGTGGTGCGTGCCGCGCCGTTAAAGAAGCTCCCCGCGTCCCTGAGCGATAGTTGCCGTCCCGGATTCTTCTTTAAGCACTCACAGAGAATCTTGACGTTCCTGAGCGAGTGCGGCGTCACCGAGGACGCCATCCGGGCAGAAATCGAGCAAATCCCGACCTCTCCGGGCGGAGCGGCGCTTCTCGACTTCCTGCTGGCTCGGGACGACTTCGAGTGCGTCGTCGTCTCGGACGCTAACTCGTACTTTATCGAGACTTGGTTACAGCACCTCGGTGCTCGCAAGCTTTTCGCCAAGGTTTTCACCAACCCGGCAGAATTCGACATCAACGGACGCCTCGTCTTGCGCCCTTTCCACTCCCACACGTGCGCCAAGTGCCCAGAGAACATGTGCAAGCAGGTTGTCCTGAGAGACTACATGAGCGAAAGGGTGACGGAGCGAGGGGAACCGTTCCAAAAGGTGTTTTATATAGGGGACGGAGAAAACGATGTCTGTCCCACGCTAGCGTTGGGACAACACGACACGGTTTTCCCTCGGAGAGGTTTCCCCATGCACAGGATCATTCAGGATCTCTGCAAAACGCAGCCGGGCGTGTATAAACCCTCGCTGATGCCCTGGGAACGAGGCGAAGACGTGGTGGACTTCCTGAAGGAGATCTTGCAGGAGAAATAACCGGCTCGAGCGGAACGAGTGAACGAGTTCAAAAAGAATAAGGAGGAAGGAAGGAGATTAAATGACACACACAGATACCTAATACACACACAAACCAGCAGCTGAGACATGATTAGCCTTGCATGAGCCTCGCCAGAATATAAAAGGTGCGGAAAGAACCAGAAAAAAGGAGGAGTTCTGAGGACGTTAAACCTCCAACAATCAAAGGCTAAAGGCTAATGCAAGGCTAACTTTTATTAATGTCTTCCTGAACTCTATCACACACACACACACACACACACACACACACACACACACACACACTCATACTGATAATACACACATGAACACTAATCTATTTAACACAGACGCATTCATACGGAGGCTAGTTCCAAATGCTCACGCACACAGAGGCTAGTCCCTCTCAAGCTAATTCCACTTACACACACACACACACACTAGTCTCTTGTGTATGCTAGTTATCAGCATGTGTTGTGCTGTTTGTGTAAAAACACACCATTTTCTAAAAAATTTCACACTAATTAGCGTGTTATATAGCTACTACTATATGATCAGAGCAATTTTTTTAAAACACCATGTAGGCCACGCCCACAAGCACAAACTACAAGTGAATATCACTTGCTAGCGTGAACGTAGGTTTAGAGCCATAATAAACAACCAGACGCAGAGTTTTTTTCCTGCTTCCTAATGGATTTTAGTGTGTTTCTGGTGGTCTGTAATGGTAGTTTAATGGAATGTCCTGTCCCTGGTTTCTGATGGTTTGTCTCATTTTATTTTGATGCTAATCATCGACCCATGAAAGACGGCCCTTCTGGGCTGTAGTGGTATTTAATAGTAACCAATAAAACTCCTAATGGAAACCTATAGGAATGTGATGGAAACCTTTAAAGTCCATTATTCGGATGGATTGTAATGGGGGTTTTTTTCAGACGGGTAACCCTGTCACTACGTCAGGAACGAATCACCCGGTGTCTTTCTGTTACAGGAAAATAATCAATAATACTCTCATTTTTTTTCCTTATCTCATTTGTCTCGCATGATTTTATCTCATCCTGTCGTTCCTTGATTTCTTTTTTTCATCGACCCATCTCAGGTTTCCTTAGCGTATGTTGTTTTGTCTCGTCGTTCCTCATCTTATCTTGCTTTCCGTCATATCTTATCTTGTTTTCACCTGCGCTGGCTTATCCGTCCTCAAGTAGTTTCCGATTTCTTTCCTCGTCTCGTCTCGTCTTTCCACCCGGACTCCTCATGCCTGATGACTTTGTAAGCAGAATAAACTACAGGTGCTCTTCAAGTCCTCGTGATCCGCTGTGAAACCAAAGTAATTACATAATAAGAATATATTATTTTTAATCATAACTCAGCACATAAAGTCTAATTATGGATTATGACGTCGTTATGTCAAAGCATGATAGAACAGTTGTGTGTGTATGAAAAATATTTATCGTATCTTTATCCTATATTGTGTCTTGAATATTGTATTGACCTTCAGGTGAAGGTTTCAATATTAAGCATGACATTTATTGAGGTAGGGGTCTGAGAGGGGGTTTAGCGCCACCTAGTGGTGATCCACAAAGGTGAATGTGTACATTGGGAATTTAAAAAAGTTTCATTTAGATCTCTCTCTCTCTCTCTCTCTCTCTCTCTCTCTCTCTCTCCCTCCCTCTCTCTCTCGCTCTCTCTCTCCATATTATTACAGAAGTGTTATAAATGATAACACAATCGTATGGTACACTACGTAGTACACTAACACTCTCTAATTCTAAGGGAACGACCTCACTTTGTGTCATAAACACCACCATCAGTACACTGTGAATATATATTAACATGTTATTATATATGCTAATATATGTTTTTATTTATTATATGCATGAGATCTTAGCAATGAAAAGGGATAAAAGCCATTAGACAAAAAGGAAATGATTATTATTATTAAATGGAGAGTTTTACTGTATTTACTGATTGTATTTAAAAGGAGAAAAAATGTTCTAAGAATTTATCTTTATTTTACCGATTTATGCAAATAAGAATTAAACATCAAAAGGCAAAAAAAAGTGTGAATCTCATTTGTGACAGCTGTAGATATCAGCTATGTCCACAAGGTGGAGGCAAAGGACAATAAAATCTCTCTCTCTCTCTCTCTCTCCCTCTCTCTCTCTCCTTCTCTCTCTCTCTCTCTCTCTCTCTCTCTCTCTCTCTCTCTCTCTCTCTCTGAACTCATCTGACCTGCTCATGAACAGAAATAGTTTTGGGAACATTTCCACAAACCAATCGCCTGTAACGCGAGAGACGAGAAATACAATGAAACATCCAGTAATTATCTCCTTGGTCAATAGAAAACAGGACAAATCTCTCTAGCTGTGTTCCAGTACTGTTCTGAACACCCTTGATGACTTGCCTCTCTGGTTGAGTCCATCTGGCCATCTGATGGACCGTTCCATTACTCCATCAGCTTGAGTGGAGAAACACCTCCCAGCAGCAGAGTCAGCACAGTGTGGGAATTCTGGCTAATCTTTGTCTGGTGGGATGGGTGGGATGGATTGATAGACTGGCACAGCTGGATGGACAGATGAATAAAAAGATGTATAGGTAGATGGATCCATGAAAGCATGGATGGATATGGGCTTGGATGGATGGACAGATGAATAAAGAGAAGTATAGGTAGAGAGATCCGTGAAAGAATGGATGGATATGGGCTTGGATGGATGGAGAGATGAACAGAGAGATGTTTAGAGGTATGAGTGGATGAAGGGAGAGATTAATGAGAGGACAGACTGCACTGATAAATGAAGGGACAGATGAACGAATGGATGGAAAGCTGGACATGGACGGATGGATACAGAGATACCGCGGATATAAAAAGGTCTATGCAGGCTCTCATGGTTTTTGTGAAGTAAATCCAGAAATGAAGATAAAATCATGTCAGACCGTTCCCCGTCGTTCATGTGACCTTGAAACCATCAGAATTCATGAGAAAATCAAATACATGATTATAAGACCATTTCACTATGGGTGGTGTAGTTGTGTCCAGAGTTAACCGATCAGCATCAAAATCACATCCAACACTAAGTAGCATACAGAAATATAAATCATCTGAGCCTGGAGGATTTCTATGAAGCTTTTGTAGTTGCACCTTACTGGCATACCCATGGTCTGTGAGGAGCTGAAAAAAACATCTACAGGATCTTATTGATGAAAGATACTGACCAGGAGATTGGTATAAATGAATATCAAAGGTCATGGAATACTGAGAAAAGTGTCATCAATCGATACGTGAGAATATTTGGCACCACAGGGACATTTCCAAGGTCAGGATGACCTTCTAAAGTTAATGACAGGACAAGGAGAAAACATATTACCTATTTGTGGAAGGTACAGGTCACTCCTTGCATGTGACAAACAATCTGCCGTATTCTGAAGACGTCTGGACTATGGAGTAGCGTGACAAGACGGAAGACATTTCTCACAAATAAGCAGGGTGGATTTGGCGGCCCCTAGGCCAAAAAATAGGAATATTTAAAATGTCCAGTTTACGTTATTTAGCATGAATAATTTAAATGCCTTCTTGGGGCCCAAAGCGATTGGCTACTTTTGCATAGTGCTAAGTCCTCCCCGGCAACTTAAAACATCCAAGCCTGTGTAAATTTCTAAAAGATACAGTACGCCTGGTGCCAAAACAACACAACTAATAATACAAAGACCATCACATCTACTGTGAAGCATGGAGGTGGCAGCATCGTGCTTTGGGGCTCTTCAGCTTGCACTGGAGCGCTAGTCGAGATTAGTAGGATAACTACTAGCTCCAAATATCAAGCTTTTTCGAATCAAATTTTGGCTCAGAAGGTTGGAGGAATTTCACCTTCCATCTTGATGGAAGTCAAGAAAGTCAGAAAGTCTCTGAATGGTCCAAAAGCCAGACCTCCATGCCAGACAAAACTTGGAAAGCTGAAGATAGAGACTTACTGCTGTAATAAATGCAAAAGGTATTCCCACATTAAGTATTAATTGGGAGAGGTGTAAACACTTATGCAACCAGCATACTGTAGATTTGTGCGCTTCATTTCATTTGGCTAATAATTGCAGGTTTGTTTTTCTCTGGTTTCAATTCCGTTGATCTTCATTTGGGGCTTTACAGAACAAAAAACATGCAATTTAAATACGCGTGTGTAAATGTTTTTCTATTCACTGCAGATGGACAGAGGGATGGATGGATAAAGGGGAAGAGAGATGAACAGATGGATGGATGGGACAAGGAAGGATGAGGAAAACTGCAGAAGAAGAAATGCTAGGTCACTTTGAATTAGTGAGCTGTAGATAGAGCTGCCAGGACACTATTAGTGTGTGTGTGTGTGTGTGTGTGTGTGTGTGTGTGAGAGAGAGAGAGAGAGAGAGAGAGAGAGAGAGAGAGAGAGAGACTGAAGGACCCTTTGGCAGGCATTTAGGGGCAAAAAGAAACTAAACGCTCCAGAACTCAATCAATCCCCATTATACTCCATTATCAATCCCCATTAGAGCTTCTGTCCATCTCTTTCTCCCTCCGTCTCTCTCACACTCACTTCCCTCTCACTATGACTTTATTTATTCACGCACACACACACACACACACACACACACTTTTTATTTTAGATTTTGTTTGTTTTAACTCGCGCTCCCCAACATGATCAAACAGCGCGCGCAGTGAAGTTCACGCTCCATCTTCTCCGGAGCACTCTATCAGCGCGGTGCTCCGGGGTCCGTCCCAAATCACACACTCCCGCACTCAGCAGGATTCCTAAATGTAACGGTCGTGTGTTGTTTGGACACCCTATGGAGTGCCCTACCGCGCGGTTAGGAACGCGCCCACGATTTTTTTTCTTATTATTGAAGAGGTTACCGAACCGTTTAGCTCGTCTCATACGAAGGTAAAGTTTAAGGGAAAATTTCACTCAGATTTAGTTTTATATTAATCTAATTAAGAGTTCTAAGGTAGAGTTCTATTAAAAGAAGTAAACAGCAAATAAAATTAACCGAAATTAACAAAAATTTTTTTTATTTAAACAACAACAACAAAACCGGTTTTTAGAATGGTAAGAAAGCTAGCTGCAAAACCATTAATAAAACTGTATTTATTTGTCATTTGTAAATAAAAGACTTGGTATTTTTAAAAATACTGAATCTATTAGTCCAATCAGCTAATAAACTAACAGCCACATTGTGTAATACAATGATTTTATATATGTTCAAATGTCGCTAATTATTGAAGCAGACCATATTCCTGTCAGTTCATTAGATTAGCCACGAGCTAGCTTCGTCACCTAGCTACATCACTTACTGTTCTTTCTGAGCTCAGTGTCTACTGTTACTACTGTTTATTCTTCAATAGAACGAGGATTTCAATCTCTTCTGCACTAAATCCTTATCATGTCACGGTTTTAAACACGGTCGAGAGGATAAAAGTTCAGAAATATTCCGTAGTCACTAGAACTGAGAGAAATTGAGCACAAATTAGCAGCGGTCTCAGCACATTGTGGAGCTAATCTGATTTCGCTAACAATTGTTTCTCAGGATTAACATTTAACTAACATTTTTCACTGTTTAGAGCAAACTTTAGTTTGGAACATGTTTAAACATAATCATAATTATGTTTTTTTTTAATCTTCTGGATAAAAGGTTGTCAATAAAGGCTTTTTAAAATTGTTATAAATGTAAAAAAAAAAAATCAATGAAACATAAACCAATAAAAAAACACACACGACAATAATCTATAAAGATTATAAAAGAAAGAAAAAAAATTGTGACATTCAGAAATGAGTCAAAAGTTTTTTAAGATTTAAGGCTTTTCCTGTTAAAGCTTGTCGATTGTTTTTATCTCACGTCCGCCCGAGAAGACGATCTTTTTGATCATCATGTACGCAGTGACCATACTCTGCTTGCTGCTCAACGTCTGGGAGATGCACCATCTCGGACTGAGCACTAGGTATTTGATAGCAGTTCATAATATAAGAGAGTACATAAGAGAATTTCCTTTCATGCTCCATCTCGGACTGGGCACCATTTTCAACCTCCTGCTGATAATAATCGGGGATATAATCATTAGTTGCAGCCCTACTCTATAATATAATCTTAATTTATTAAAATGCGTATTTGAATGTTAAAAAAAATTGTTTATATTTATTATTATTATTATTATTATTATTATTACTATTATTATTATTATAAACCTGTAGTAATGAACCCTACAGTGGAGTGCAAGTACCAGTGTAGGAGTGGTATTATTTATTTATTTATTTATTTATTTTATTAAATAGCATTTAAAATGTATTTATTTTATTTTATTAAATAGCATTTAAAATGTATTTATTTTATTTTATTAAATAGCATTTAAAATGTATTTATTTTTATTCAAAACTGTTTTCCCTGTTTTAAAAGTACACACATTTACTCGTTTAAGATTATTATTATTATTAAGACGTTTATTTCTTTGGATATTTGTGAATTTCTGAGAAGGAAAATGGCCGTTGAATTTCTAATTGTTTATTATAACCCAATAAATAAATAAATGAGTGTGTTGGATGAAATGGTCTTTGTCTTTGTGAATTATTACGTGGTGAAAATCGGCAGGTTCTGCATGACCAAGCTGCTGGAAAGCAGTAAGAGGAAAGAAACGAGCTGCCCCGTGTGCAAAACCAAGGTCACCAAGAGGTACGTTTATTTATTTGCTTGTTTATTTGTTTGTTTAATTTATTTGTTGAGAATTTCGATTGGTCCGTTACGCTGTCGCTGGTGTCTGATACCAGACGCTCATTTGAAAAGTGTTTTAAAATGTGATCATTATTATGATTATTATTATTATTATTATTGTTATGATTATTATTATGATTATTATTATAAGCAGGTGTGTGCATCCTGTAATGAGTTGAGGAGGGAACCGCAGCTGTTTGGATCTGAGACGCAAACGGAGAAGATCCAAACGCCCCAACACCAAAGCTGAACTCGTATCACTGAGACTGAGACCCGTACGATTAAACCGTCTCGGTCTAAAACCGCCCAACTGCACAATCCAAAACTTCTTGCATTTCAAACAGCTGGATTTCCCACAGAGGATTGTGGGTAACGGCAGTAAACCTGTATCCACAGGCCTCGTAAACACAGCCGGCGCTGGATGATTATTTTTGTCCTTTTTAGGAAATGAAAGAAACGTGCAGAAAACGTTTATGTTGTTTTTGTTTTCTTTTGCTGTCTCAGGAGAAGAGCAGCAGCGTGCGCACACACGTGCGTAAATAACGCGTGGCCCATCGGTCTTTAATACTGCTTCACATCGCGTTTTGCAATGATTATAAGGTCAATCGACTCATAAAGTTGCCACACGGAGGAAATCCCAGCGACTCACAATCCGACGGTGAAGTTCTTTCTTCCTCAGCTTCTGACACACGTGTTGTGTTTCGTCTTGGCTTATAAGTGTCCGTGGAGGCGTGAAGAGAAACACACAGCAAAGAGAATCCGTTGCAGGAACTTTACTCACTTATTGAATACGAACTTACAACAACAGAGTTATGCTCTTGCCCAGTGCTTTCAAAGTTTCAAAATAGATCTCATCAAGCTCTCAAATAATTCTCAGATTGTCTCAAGTTTGGTGCGTCTTTTTGATCTCAGGCAGAGAAACCAGAGAGCTCTCTCTATGATCTCAATCTGTTCTCATCCCAGTCTGATTCGTGCATCTCATGGTGAGCTCAGACAGCACAAATAAAGATCTCCAACACGTTCTCATCCAAACTTAATGGTTTCTTAAGCTGTACCAGCTGAGTCATGCCTGGGGAGGTAGAAAAAACATCGGTAAATTGCCCCAGTAACTCTGTCAGCTCCTGCTTCTGGGCGGGGGTGAGTTCTTCGCCCAGTTGGACTAAGGTGCCCTGGTCGTGATCTGTGTCTAGGGCCGCAAACGCAGACAGTACCGGTTCTGGCTCTATCTACCTTTTCAGCAGGTTTATGTGGTACGTTTGTGTGTCTGCTAGCTTACCGGGCTGCTGCAGGCGATAGTTCACGGGACCTCTCCTCTCGAGGACTGTATATGGGCCCTGCCACCGAGCTAGGAATTTGCAGGAGCTGCTGGGTACTAGCAGGAGTACCCGATCACCAGGTTGGAACTCGCGGGGTTGTGCTGGGTGGTTGTACACTCGTTTCTGTTCCTCCTGGGCAGCTCTCATATGTTCCTGGACGATCAGGGCCACTCGGTCGATCTTCTCCTGCATCTCCTGTACATACTCGATGACTGAGCGGAAGGGGGAAGGCTGTTCTTCCCAGGCTTCCTGTGCCACGTCCAGCAGTCCATGCGGCCGCCGTCCGAAGAGGAGCTCGAAGGGTGTGAAGCCCGTGGATGCCTGGGGGCACTCTCGGACGGCGAAGAGGACGTATGGCAGGAGGAGGCCCCAGTTCCTTCCTTCCTTGTCTACCACCCGGCGCAACTTCTGCTTTAAGGTCTGGTTGAACCATTCGACCAGCCCATCCGTTTGTGGGTGGTAGACCGATGCCTTTAGGTGTTTCACCTGCAACAGCCGACACAGATCAGACATAAGCTTTGACACAAACGGGGTACCTTGGTCAGTTAGGATGTCTTTTGGGATCCCCACATGGCTGAACAGAAGCACCATTTCTTTGGCGATGTTCCGGGAGGTGGCTTTACGCAGTGGTACTGCCTCGGGGTATCTGGTGGCATAGTCCACGATTACCAATATGTACTCGTGCCCTCGGGCGGATCTTGGGAGTGGCCCGACGAGGTCCATGCCGATCCTCTCAAACGGGATGCCTATGATGGGAAGCGGGATGAGTGGTGCCGGCGGGGGCTTCCTTGGGGCCGTGCGTTGGCACTGGGGGCATTGTTGGCAGAAGCGCTGGACCTCTGCGTCCATGCCTGGCCAGACAAACGGTCCTTCAGATTCTCCAGGGTGTTTCTCGCCCTCAGGTGGCCCCCGAGGGGATGGGCATGGGCCAGGTGCATCAGGGCCTGCGTTCTGGCTTTGGGCATGACCAAGAGGTCCACGGTTTCCCCTCGGTGGTTGGTCTGGTGGTACAGTAAGCCTCCTTTCACCAGAAAGCAAGAGGAGGGGAGTCTCTGGTTCGGGCTCTGGTCGACCTCCTCAATCTGGCGCACCTGGGCACAGCAATACTTCAGGCGGCTGTCCTCTTTCTGCTCTCGGCCAAAGTTCCCCTGCCGGTTTGGAACACAGACGAGAGAGGGTTAGAATGTGAGTACAGCTTACCTTCTGTCCCAGCGTCCACCTCGCCTCGGGCCAGGTAGGCCTGTTGCACTCGTGCTTTCTTTGCTCGCTGGGGTGGTTTTGGCAGACCCAGTGTGGGGAGGACACGTCCTGCTGGCCAGGTTTTCTAAGTCTTCTTCGGTGTCCCATGGTTTGGCTCGGTCGGTCTGGGCTCATCCTTAGGCGTCCCGTAGTCCGGGCGGCCTTGCTGGTGCTGTCCCTCTTCGCCGAGTGCCAGGGTGGTCAGGGTGTGTTCCAGGGCGGTCAATAGCTCCCTGGATGTACCAGGGGCTCGCATCCCCACGGCCTGGCTTTCTGTGGGTGGCAAGGTCCTCAGGAATCGGTCCATGGCCACCCTCTCTACAACCTCGGTGGCAGAGTGCATGTCAGGCTGGAGCCACCTCTTGGTGAGGCGCAGGAGGGTGTCATCTGTCCACGTGGCTTGGCTCCCGGCCTGTAGCGCCACCAGTGGAACTCCACCGCTGTCTGGAGCGGGTTTTGCCCACACCATGCCAGGATCTCTCTCTTTACCTCTCCATAGTCAGCTGCTTTCTCCGGAGAGAGGGAGTAATAGGCCGTGCGCGCCTCCCCGGAAAGCAGCGGGCCGAGGATGCGTGGCCACTCATCGTGGTCCCACTCTTCGCGGCGGGTGACGCCCTCAAAGGTCTCAAGGTAGGCCTCGATGTCATCTTCGGGGTTTAGACCGGGAAGCAGGCGGCGGACCTCACGGCCAGGATCAGGGAGGGGCGTAGCAGCTGCGGGAGTCGCTGTCCTCAGGGCCGCTAGTTCTTGTGTCACAGCTTGTAGGCTGTGGGCGAGCTGTTGTGTCGCCATCTGCTGCTGAATACTGACCTCCAGAAGGTGCTGCAGCGTGGGATCCATGTTTATGAACAATCCCCAAGGAGGAGAGGGAAAATGGGGAAGAAACCCCCCCCCCCAAAAAAAAACCCTTTTTTTTTTTTTTAATTTTTTTTTTTAAAGATGGGTGGGTCTGTGCTCATGCCCACGTCCTTCACCAGTGTAGGGATTTTAGCCAGCGGTGGGCGGAGCACTGACACGCAGGAGGCTGTTTCAGTGTTATGGGAGATTTATTCAAGACAATCGGTGAGTGGGGGTGCGTGTGTGGGTGTGCATGTGTGTGTGTGTGTGTGTGTGTGGGTTGAAGGCCGATTGGGCGGTGAGGGTCTCAGCCGTCGGTGGTTACAGCCAAGGGGCTGGGGCGGAGCCATCACTTGCGTCGGAGTCACATGCTCGGAGATACTTCTTTTCTTCTGCGAGTGGAATATCGCCCTTTTATACTCTCCCCTTGCTTGCTGGATGGTGGAAATCTTCCGCACGGTGCACCATTCACAAGCCGTGGGTGTTGTCGGCAGCCCCGCCCCGCCGCCATGTGCTCTCTGGCCGTCCAAAACATTTGGTGGCGTTGAAGCGGAACTGTCTCATCTGCGCCACTGCGGCAGTCGCGGGAGGAGCAATCTTTGTTTCCTGTGCGCCGGCTACTGGCCTGTCGCCACAATACATAGGCCATGTGTGTGTGAGTATGTGTATATATTGTAAGGGAGCCTAACTAACAGGAGGACTCGATCCCCCGGCTGGAATTCTCGGGGCTGCGCCAGGCGGTTGTATACCCTTCGTTGCTCCTCCTGTGCGGTGCGCATGTGCTCCCGGACTATTGGAGCTACCCGATCTTCGCTTGCATCTCCTGCACATATTCGACAACTGAGCGGAAGGGGGACGGTTGCTCCTCCCAGGCTTTGCGTGCCACGTCCAACAGTCCCCGCGGGCGCCATCCGAACAGGAGCTCAAAGGGGGTGAAGCCCATGGACGCCTGGGGGCACTCTCGGACGGCGAAAAGCACGTAGGGGAGGAGGAGGTCCCAATTCCTCCCCTCCTCGTCCACCACCCGGCGCAGCATCCGTTTGAGCGTCTGGTTGAATCGGTCAACCAGCCCGTTGGTTTGCAGGTGGTAGACCGACGTCTTAAGGTGCTTCACCTGTAACAGTCGACACAGATCGGACATTAGTTTAGACACAAAAGGCATACCTTGGTCGGTCAGCACGTCCTTTGGGATCCCCACCCGACTGAACAGGAGTACCAGCTCCCTGGCGATGTTGTGGGAGGTGGCTTTGCGTAGTGGCACCGCCTCGGGGTACCGGGTGGCGTAGTCGACAATGACCAGGATGTACTCATGGCCCCGGGCAGACTTGGGAAGGGGGCCCATGAGGTCCATGCCCATTCGCTCGAAGGGGACGCCGATAATGGGCAGAGGGATAAGGGGCGCCGGCGGGGGCCTCTGTGGGGCAGTGCGGTGGCACTGCGGGCATTGCTGGCAGAAGGCCCGGACCTCCGCGTCCATCCCGGGCCACACAAAGCGATCCCTCAGCTTCTCCAGGGTGTTTCGTGGCCCCAGGTGGCCACCGAGGGGATGGGTATGAGCCAGATGAAATTACTGTTTGAGTCTTTGGTTTGGGCACGACCAGTAGGTCCACCTGCTCCCCGCGGCGGCAGGCCCGCTGATAGAGGAGACCGCTCCGGACGAGAAAGTATGAGGTAGGGAGTCTCAGGTCAGGGCTCTGGTCGACTCCCTCTATCACTCGCACCTGGGCCCAGCAGTGCTTCAGGCGGTCGTCCTCCTTCTGCTCCCGTCCAAACTTCCCCTCCTGGTTCACCTGGTAAAAAACAGAAGACAGAGGGTTAGTGTGTTGGGTGGCGGCGTCTCCGTCGTCCTGGGCCAGGTAGGCCTGCCGGGCCCGGGTCCTCTTCGTGCGTCGCCGCGGCCTGCCGGACTCGATCGCCGGGCCCATCGGGAATCCTGGCCAGTCCCTTCCAAGGAGCAGGGGCACTGGGAGCTCGGGGATCAGGCCCACCTGGAGGGGCCAGACCTCGGCTTCGCCCCGGATCTGGACCTCGGCTGCGGCAACTTCCTGGGTGTCCCCATGGACGCAGGTTACGGTGAGAACCCCCCCGGGCAACGTCCTTTGGGTAGAATGGAGGGCTGGGCGAGGGTCACCGTGCTCCCGGTGTCCAGCAGGTCGTTTACCGGGCTCCCCTCGACCCACACCGTCAGGGTAGGGCCCGCCGGCGGCTGTTGTAAATGGAGCGCGCAGCCCGCTAACCATGGCTTCGGAAGCGGCCGGGCAGGTTCCATCTCCGGCTCCGTGGGCATGGGCTCATCCACGGGGGTTACACGAACAGGTGATCTCCGGCGAGTCCTCCAGGTGCCGGGACCGGGTTGGCGGTCGGGCCAGGGGCCAGGGGCACCAAACGGCATGTCGGGGAGCCGCTGTTCACCTTGGCCGAGCTCAAAGGTGGCTATGAACTCCTGGGGCGTTGTCGGTGCTTGCGCCCCTACGGCCTGGCGTTCTGTGCGGGGTAATGCCCTCAGGAAACGGTCTGTGGCCACTTTTTCCGCCACCTCCGCGGCGGTATGCCGGTCCGGCCGGAGCGACCTTTTGGTTATCCGAACGAGGGTGTTCAGCTGTCCGCGTGGTCGGGCCCCCGGTCGATAAGCCCAGCGATGGAACTCTGTCGCTGCCTGGTAGGGGGTTCGCCCACACCATGCCAGGACTTCCTCCTTCATTGACGCGTAGTCGGCAGCCTCCTCCGGCTCGAGGGCATAGTAGGCCGTGCGTGCCTCTCCCTTGAGCAGTGGGCCGAGGGCGCGAGGCCAGCCGTCCCGGTCCCATCCCTCTCGGTGGGCAATACCCTCGAAGGCCTCGAAGTACGCCTCGAGATCTTCTTCGGGGGTGAGTGGGGGAAGCAGGCGGCGGATCTCGCGTCCTGGGTCGGGGCAGCGGGGGTCTCGGTCCTCAGGTCAGTCAGCGTCTGGGTTGCGACCTGAAGGCTTTCGGCGAGCTGCTGTGTCACTGCTTGCTGCTGGATGCTAGTCTCCAGCAGGTGTTTCAGTGCGGGGTCCATGTTTTGTTTTTTTTTCTCTCTCTCGTGTTTTTTTTTTTTTTCTCTCTGTTTTTTTTTTTTTTTGGCTGTTGTTGTTGTAGGCGAGTCTGTACTCTATGCCTGCATCCTCCACCAGTGTAAGGGAATTAGCCGAGCACAGACCCACAAGAGACAGGTTTTAGTCAATACGGGGGTTTTATTTGTCTGTGTGGGAGCTGTCTGTAGTGAGGAGGCGAGTGTGTGTGAGTGTGAGGGGTTTTGTGGGGGTGTGGCTGGCGTTGTGACGTTCTCAAGGGCGTGTCGGGGTTCCCAAGAGGTGTGTGTGGGTTTCCCGTGCCATCATCCACCGTCGAACGTGATCTCACCATCCGGCGGTCTCGTCCGCACTCGAACCTTCGGGGAGAGGAGGAGAGAGAGAGAGAAAGAGATTAGCGAGAGGATACCGTCGTGCTAAAGATCGGAATGCCTCTATGCTGCTGAAGGGCGCGCACGTAGTCTGTCTCTTAGCCGTTCTCCTCGCACGGGCGGAAGAGCGTCCTTTTATCCTCTTCCGCCGTCGCCTGAGTGGTGGAATTTTCCCGACGGACTCCCCAATCGCCGGCCGATGTAGCGTCGACGGTCCCGCCCCACCGTGACGGTCCTTCCGGCTGATGGTGTGTTTGGCACGAGGCTGTCCGCTTCGTGCCGGCGCGGCAGTCGGGGAAGGAGCGACTTTGTTATTATGCGCGCCGGCTGTCGGTCCGTCGCGACAATACGTATATATATATATATATGTATGTGTGTGTGTGTGTGTGTGTGTGTGTATGTGGAAACTTAATGACTTAAAAGACTCAATAAATTAAGATTTAAGCCAAAATGATTTTATTTGTGAAATTGAATTACTGTGTGCTGTCAAACATCCATTGACGCAAATTATTGACCTTTAAAAACGTAAACTTAAAAACACTTAGAACAAAAATACTTGAATTTGTGAAAGTAAATTTAAACAATGCAATCAGTCTTTTGTGTATAACACAGCATGTGGGCATATTTAGTTTTTTTCTGACATTGCTGTCACTCCACTTCTCAGGTCATCGACATCTCCCCAGACACATGGAGACCTCCTGCAGTAGGCCAAGTAATGTCCAAGAGCATCCTGGGTTAAGCCTCCTCTGAAAGCAATGACTGCCCTTAAAGTAAATCTCTCTCCTTGGAGCATCAGACTGGAGGGAAATTCACACAAAGAAAATTCTGTGGAGGTGCTTTCCAGGTCATTGTCAATCCACAGAAGTTCTCCCAGACTGTAACTGTGAGAAACTTTCCCTGCACAGAGCACTTTTCCTGAGGTAGAGTCTGTTTTGAATGCAGAGGGACACTGTGATGGACTTTGGATTGGCCTGAGGCGGGGGACTCCGGAAGGCTAAGGCCTTCTTCCACCGCGGTCTGAAGATGTGCCATGCCAGAAGCCTGCAGTACAGCAACAGAAGTACAAACAAATGGAATTTACCTTGTGACTTCTGTGCTGAGACTGCAATACTGTGAGGAGCACTGCTGTGTGAAGGAAACACATGCGCGTTGTCATTGACTTTTCAATGATGGTGGAGATGTGGCACTGTGCATGGATTTGGAGAGTACCAGACTTCAATTGGACAGCTTTGACTATTCCACTCAGCAGCTCTGCCCTCTGTATGTACACCTGTGCATTCAGACCTTTTGTAGTGATTGTTTTCACTAGCTGGGACCACTGGGACACTTGAACTCTCATCCCCTGCCAGAACACCCTGATATAAGAAGATATGTTCAGACATGCCATTTGGTCTGTGTAGTTTCCTCACCACTGAGCCAGTTGCATCAAAACTCACAGTGGGGTTAGTAGACTTCTTTGATAATGACTTGTACATAAACATTTGTGTTTGACTCCAGTAGTGACAGAAGAACTTGTCCAGTCCAAGGTCTTTAATGTTACCACTGTGAGGTGCACTATATTTTAACATCTGCAGTGACAAAATAGGATCCTTGTCACCTAATTCTAAGTCATTTCTCTCTTGCTTTGCTTTGCGCAGGGTGGCCAAATTAGGAAGATGGCTTGGCTCAGGATCTCCAAAATCCATCAGCTTTGTTGCCTCTGATGCCCTCCATACATGGGGTTCCATTCTACCCTCACACAGTTCTTTGGCTGTCTGCACACGCAAGTTACCAGACATCGGACGCTTTGAACATCCAGTGTGCAGGGAGTCATCAGTGTTTTTAATTAAGCACTTGAGCACCATTGGGCGGTTCATTTCAGGCTCTCTGTCACATTTTATGTGAATGTGGCCATGACATTCCTTACAATTGCCTCTGATTTCTATGTATTTCTCTGTTACTGATGGATAGTCCTTGGCTCTTTTAAAGACAAATGTGCAGGGGCTTTTCGCTTTACTTACACTGGCCAGAATTTTGATTTAGTAACTGTGTGGACTTTTCCTATACTAACAACACTAATTTCCACAAGAGCATCATGAACAGAAGTGTCACACCTAGTGGTGGGAGTGAAGTGTAACAGATTATTCTCCTTGTAAATAAATGAAAAGTTCAATCATAAGAGACCAGTGAATGAAGGAAAGAGAATTGTTTATTGAACAAATGATGATATGATTTGTCTTGAAAAAGTCTTCAGCAGTTCGACTCTAAAAGTGTGCTCACACCGAGGAGATTTGCGCCTATAAGTCAATGTCTAATATTGTAAAAACGGAAGCAGCACAAACGAAACTTTTATCAGCACAAACCAGCACAAACGAAGCACAAACGATTGAGACTATTTTGGGTTAATTTGGAGCATGTGGGGGGCTGAGTGACCCCAGAATGACCTATAAATATTCTTTTAATATCTCCTGAACCGAAGCAGCACAAACGAAAAATTTACGGCACAAACCAGCACAAACGAAGCACAAACGATTGAGACTGTTTTGCTGACGTTTTGCGTTGGTGGTGGGGCAACTTCACGTAGGTGGTACCTGAGGGTGTCCCCTTTACAGACTCTTTATGTTAATAAAATGCGAACACCTTTTTTATGTTCATTTTTTTTGTATGAAGTTAAAAGTGCAGTTCTTACTGTGAAATCTCCAAATGTCAAAATGACAGCATGAATTTTTCTTGGTTGTTCCTTAATGTATTGGTGTCTTCATTTGGTATTTTGGAGGTATATTTGAGCATGTTTATCAATTCTTGAGTGTTCTAAAATGGTTCAATGTAGCAAAGTGTCTGAGATGTAAGACTGAGACGTGATGAAATGACAAAATTGACCTAGAACTGCTTTTTTTTCATTTACATGTGCTGTACTTTTATGTATTTCAAAGAATGGAATGCCAGGCAGGAAACTAAAAAAAAGAGATGCCCAAAAGAGCACGCATCCCACCGAAGAAGATGAGATTTTATGAACCAGACCCCAGCTCACCCAAAGATGACCAGGATGGTAACTGAATCATTGCCATTTTACTGCACATATTTTAATTTTGTTTGTTCTTTCCTAATCTTATTTTGGATGATATTATGATAACAAAAATCTTAAATGGTATTTAGTTTTTAGGGTTAGGGCCTAGTGTAGTCTACCTGGTAGTCTAAATTAATTATAAATATAGTAAAAAGCTACTTGATTTGCAACATATTAAATCATTTTAACCTTATTATTAAATACTGAAATAAAACAGGCCTAGAACCAACCACTGTGCACCTGCCCATACTCGTATCATTTTCGGTCGAACTCCATAGTCATTTTGTCAACACAAGTTTTCTCATGCCTACTTGTGTGATATATTGTGGCATGAGAAAACTTAATGAATGTGAAAGTGCAATAAAAATATGTTGTCACTAAAATCAATGAATAATCATGATAAATAATCGAGATCTCAATATTGATCAAAATAATCGGGATTATCATTTTGGCCATAATCGTGCAGCCGTACTGAATTGTACAGAATACTGAAATTAATTCTGAATTCTACAGAATTCTGAGTGTGCAGAGTGCTGAGGTGTATTGAATTCTGAATTCTGAATTCTACAATTTCTCTTATTGTTCAGTGATAACTGCAGTGTCCCCAATCTGTGTTGAAGACTGCAGCCAAGTGACCAGCTGATTGATTTAGCGAGAGCCAAGATGAGACGAACCGAGACGAGACAAGACCTCCTCAAAAGGTAAAGCTGCCAAACATAACTTTAATCATTTTCTTTTTCTAGATAAGTGAACTAGATACTAGATAAGTGAAGTAGATACTAGATAAGTGTATTAGGTACTAGATAAATGAACTAGGCACTAGATAAGTGAATTAGATACTAGAACTAGATACTAGGCACTAGATACTAGAAAAGCAAGCTAGATACTAGGTAAGTGAATTAGGTACTGGAAAGGTAAACTAGCTACTAGAGAAGTGAACTAGATACTAGATAAGTGAACTGCCTGACATTTTTTCTCTCTTTTATGTGTCTCGCTCTGCCATTCAGCAAATGCGTTCCAGTCTGTTAAAAACTGCACTTTGCTCTTTGTTTTAGGGGTCTCTCTCTCTCTCTCTCTCTCTCTCCTTTGTCTCTAAATTAAGTTTCAGTTGTTCTATCTGTCTGAGGCTAAAACTACCTTTTTCAGAGAAAGCACATTCTTTAACCCATACATCATATTGATTCAAACATCCTTCCCCATAATTCACACACATAAACATGATATTAGGATCGACATATGAGCACCCTGTACATACCATAGGATGTGTCTCAGTATGTGCTTTGCTCAGTATGTGCTTTGCGTTTCACCATCCAGGCTCGTTACGTGTGCTCGAGCAAACCGTGCCCTCACTCCGTGGATTGTTTTATCTCACGTCCGACTGAGAAGACGATCTTTTTGATCATCATGTACGCCGTGACCATACTCTGCTTGCTGCTCAACATCTGGGAGATGCTCTATCTTGGACCGGGCACCATGTCCATGTTCAACCCCCTGTTGGCCAGAAAGCGGCGTGACGGCCCGGATGACGGCCTCGCTGCATGCGAGGATAACGGACACGGAGGATACGGCGGGTACGCGCCGTCCCGGTCGTCTCCTTCGGCACCGCCGGACTACGATGTCGCTGTGAAGGCAGAAATTCAATTCAATTCAATTCAATTTTATTTGTATAGCGCTTTTTACAATAGACATTGTCTCAAAGCAGCTTTACAGAAATATCAACATGGTATACCGATATTAAAGGTGCGAATTTATCCCAACTGAGCAAGCCACTGAGTGGCGACGGTGGCAAGGAAAAACTCCCTAAGATGTTTTAAGAGGAAGAAACCTTGAGAGGAACCCGACTCAGAAGGGAACCCATCCTCATCTGGGTAACAACAGATAGTGTGAAAAAGTTCATTATGGATTTATATGAAGTCTGTATGGCCTTAGGAGCAGCCGTAGTCCCAGCAGTCTGGAATTAAAGAAGATTTGAGCTCCATCCAGAGGCAGAAAGGATCTGGATCTCTAGTATCTCCATAAATTCATGTGGGGCTCGGCGAAAGGAGAGAGGGAGAAAAAAGATTATTATGACTGCGAAGTAGTAGAACAGAATCTAGTCAGGGTAGGCTTGAGTAAACAAATACGTTTTAAGCCTAGACTTAAACACTGAGACTGTGTCTGAGTCCCGAACACTAATAGGAAGACTGTTCCATAACTGTGGGGCTCTATAAGAGAAAGCTCTTCCCCCTGCTGTAGCCTTCACTATTCGAGGTACCGTCAAATAGCCTGCATCTTTTGATCTAAGTAGGCGTGGCGGATTATATAAAACCAAAAGGTCGCTTAGATATTGTGGCGCGAGACCATTTAGTGCTTTATAGGTTAATAAAAGTATTTTATAGTTAATGCGAGATTTTACTGGGAGCCAATGCAGTATTGATAATATCGGTGTGATATGGTCGCCATTTAAACAAAAGGAGGAGGAGGAGTCACCCAGGGAGCATCAGCAACAGTACGGAAGCACAGAAGACGACTTCGTCCAGGTCCAGAAACCAGAGGAAAAGAACAGAAAGGCAAAGCAATAGCATGACCAGAGGAAACAACGTGAACGTGAACGAAACAAGCGAAACAGAAGCAGAGGGGCTCGAGGAGGCAGCCGTGCCAGCAACAGCAAGTCGGACGAAGGGAAGCCATCTGTTTGGATCTGAGACGCAAACGGAGGAGATCCAAACGCCCCAACACCAAAGCTGAACTCGTATCACTGAGTCTGAGACCTATACAGAGGATTATCGGTAAAGACAGTAAACCTGTATCCGCAGGCCTCGTAAACACAGCCGGTGAAAGAAACATGCAGAGAACGTTTATGTTGTTTTTGTTTTCTTTTGCTGTCTCAGGAGAAGAGCAGCAGCGTGCGCACACACAGCATCCACACGCTGCTAGCACGAGGACTTCTTGTTATTGATTCTTTCTGTTAAAGCTGAGTTGCTGCTGTTCTTGTTTTCTTCTTCTTGTTTGTTTGTGCTGCTATTACGCGCCTGTAAGTTCTTGTAATGTTTTCTTTTCTCCTCATTAGATTTGAAACGTGGATTCTTTGTCAGAAAGTTCCTCGTTCAGCCCGGAGCAATAAAATACTTTATATTTACTGCTTGTAAGGTTTTTTTAAAATTTCCCCTGACGTGACGTTTCAGTTGACAGCAGGATCATGAATATTAATTTGGTGGAGCAGGGAGCCGGTGGCTGATTGGCCGAGGCGACCGGCACACTTTTTTAGCTAAAAGTATAAGTTAACGTTAGTTCTCATGATTTGTGGGCGGGGCTAGGTCTGAACACGGTTGTCACTAATCACACGCCGTGGTTTCGGACCGATCTCATCTAAGAGATTAGAGAACAGGTGCACACATTAGGTGAACGGACCAATCACTGGACAAGTAACTCGGGTGAAGTTCCCTTAACAGCAACCTCCGTGCATGTTTCAGATAAAACATTCAATCCACATCTACATCACGTATAGCGCGATGCTCAAATATATCTCTGAAATATCTGGAACGTTCCGTACGTCATGACAGGAGGTAGCGCCGTCTGAATTTTCTGAAGATCATGTGACGAAGAAAAGTAAAGTTGTTTACTTGTATGTGATATGTGAAGCTCTATTTGGAAGGGATTAGTTTTCCCGACATGTGAAGCTCCGTTTGGTCGGGATTAGTTTTCCAGAAATGTGGAGCTCCGTTTGGTCGGGATTAGTTTTCCAGACGTGTGAAGCTCTGTTTTGTCGGGATTGGTTTCCCATGTGGAGGTGTGTAGTGTAATTATTCCTATAGTATCTCTGGGATTTGAATCCAAATTCGTCATGTCTGTGATGGAAAACTAATCCCGTCTGAATAGTACTCAGATCTCTCCCTCAGTTTAGATCAGGAGTTCCTAAAGTTTCCGAGTCGGACTGTACAATGTTTAGCAGAGGTCTAGAGTAGATTTGTACCCAGGAGCTGCTGCTGTGATGATGAACACTGTCCTGGAGTCTCTCATGCCGTCTCAGGGAATTTATTTTTCTCTCACTGCTGTCACCTCTGGGATCGGAATGTATGTCTGTATTTCTGTAAATCTGCTCTGAGACTTTTTATTTTTTAAACAGTTTGTCTGACTGTTAGAGATAAAGAATCTCAGATTATGTCCTTCAATCCTCCGTCAGCCTTTTCAGCCTTTTACTTCTCTTAACTCTTAGTTCTGTGCTGCTATGAGCTAGTAAGTGTGTTTGACCGCAGAGTGTTCAGGCGCGTGGAGAGTCTAAATGAACACACACTGAGTCTTTTCAAGGTATAGAAAATACGTGTGTCCGCTATAATAAAGCATGGCAGTTGATCAGCTTATCAGAAGAGGTCATAAAGTGAATACATTCATCATAGGTATTTGATAGCACAGAGACACACAAACAGAAACTATAACCGAGTATTCCCCGTATCCAAGGTGTCTTAATAGCAGTTCATAATATAAGAGAGTACATGATATAAGAGAATTCCCTTCACTGACTGTACAAGGCCAGAGTCATCTCTCCCTGTCTGTAGAACATCGTGAATCACTTTATGGGGCTGTCTGATTATTCATACAAATCAGTCTGTGTATGAGGTCCTCGTCCGTCTGTCCGTCTGTTTGTTTGTTTATGAAGCATGTGATAATGTTTCAGACTGTAATGCAGAACTCCACACCTATAACTGACTGTAAAACTGTGTGTGCGTGTGTGTGTGTGTGTGTATGATTGTGTCTCTGAGCAGGTGAAGTGTAATGCAGCGTGCGGTAGCAGTGCGTGAGCCGCTGGGTGCTCTCATGCCTGGGCCCCGCCCACTGGAGGGGAAGTCCTTTTACCTAGATGGGTGATGATCATAGCCGATCATTACATACCCCCCCCTTAAAACAAGAGCTGTCCTCAGGCTGTAACATAAAGGAAACGTAACAGTGCCTTGGTGCCTGTGTGACAGCTGACATAAGTAGGGCTACAGAAAGCAGTACCATTAATCACCCCTTTTCCTGTTCCGCATAACTATAGTCCAACATTCTGCAACAAGAACAGCGTTTCCTTTTTTTTTTTTCAATGTGGATTGAATTAACATTTTCAGAACTTCACATTGTTTGAAACAATAATGGAACATCAAAACCTCAAGGTACACAGGCATTAACAGTATTTCAAAAACAAAGCAGTATGTCACAATACCCTATTAAGAAATGTTCGCTCTTGTAAGACAATAGACTGTCAAACCAATATAAGGCCCTCAGTGAGAAAAACTTAAAACATATCACTTCAATATTCAATTAGAGGAGCAAAATAAAGATTTGTCCACCTGTTAATGTCCCAGTTACAGGTAACCCTTGGTGTGTGCCTAGGGCGAAGGGTGTATGATGAGTGCGTTCCTGTGTGCACAGACTGTGGGTGAGTGAGGTGCACATCACTGTGAGGTAAGACAAAGTCAGGGTGTGTGGACATCGGCGTATTGTCCAAGGGAGCCTGGTCATCACTGGCTTTAGGTAACCCGCCGGCTTCTGGTTGGTCGGCTTGGACAGCTGGCAGGTTACACAGGACAGTACATACTTCTTAACATCACCCCGCATACCTGGCCAGTAGAGCCGCTTCTGTAAGCGCCCAAGTGTCTTGGTTACACCCAAGTGATCATGGAAGTATTTCAGCAGAGTGCCCCTCAATGCTTCTGGCCTATAGAACCGTAGATCCTTGTGTGGAGGAAGCCGGCAGGAAGTCCTCTTGTCCATAAAGTAAACCAGCCCGTCCTGAATACAGAAGTCTGGTGAATCCACACAGGAGCCGCTCTCCAAGTCAGTATATATTGATGAGATGACTTTGTCAGCCTGCTGGAGCGACTGAAGTCTAGTCTTCCAACACCATTAGTGGCTGGTGCCTTAGGTTTAATGAGCCAACTGTAGCGTAAGGTGGTAACAGGTCTACAGGTCCCGAAGGGTCACTGGTAGGGTTTTGCGAGAGAGCATCCGGAACTAGATTGGCCGAGCCGGGTCTATGGACAACCTCAAAGTCAAAGTCCTGCAGCCGCAAGCACCATCGAGACAGTCATCCTAGGGAGAAGGTCTTGTCATCAACCACCTCAAGCTATTGTGGTCCGTCACAGAGCCTGCAATGTACGGACGAAAATGTTCCGGAGCGCAAATTACCCCCAGGCACTCCTTCTCTGAAGTGGAATATGGGCGTTCCGACTTGTGCAGGGTACTGCTTGCAAAAGCGACAGCCCTCTCCAAGCCATCCTCACCAGTCTGGGTCAATGCGACACCAAGGCCCACATCACAGGCATCCGTGTGTACTGCAGAAGGCTTCTCAAAGTCAGGGAAAATTACTACTGGGGCACTGATTAGCTGTTGTTTTAAATAATCAAAAGACAACTGGCATTCAGTGGACCACACAAATGGGGCATCCTCCCTCATGAGGGCAATCATCGGCTCGGCAATACGGGCGTACCCTGAGATGAACCTACGGTAGTAACTCATAATTCCTAGGAATTGTAGCACATTTTTAACTGTCTTCGGTGTGGGAAACTGTTTAATCGCAGCCACCTTACCCTCGTCAGGGCCAAGGCCTTCTGGTGTCACCAGGAAACCCAAGTAGCGTAACTTTGGTGTACAAAAATGGCACTTAGCCAGTTTCAAGTAAAGGCCTGCATCTGCCAAACGCCCTAACACACTGGCGAGGTCTTCCAGGTGCTGGTCGAAGGTCAGTGAGGCGACCACAGTGTCGTCCAGATACACCATACAGCAATTGTGGGTGAGCCCTGCCAATACAGTATTCATCAATCTGTGAAATGTTGCAGGTGCATTTGATAACCCGAAAGGCATAACTTTAAACTGATAGAGCCCTTTGTGTGACACAAAAACTGTCTTTGGTTTTGTGTCTGGGGCCACTGACATTTGCCAGTAACCCCGTGCAAGGTCCAGCGTGGAAATAAATTTACCACGTGCCAAAAAATCCAGAGAGTCATCCACTCTTGGAAGTGGGTAGGAGTCCTTCACTGTATATTTGTTCACTTTCCTAAAGTCTACACAAAATCTTGGATCTGCGCCTGGCTTTTCGACTATCACAATTGGAGAGGCCCAGGGCCCTGAAGCGGGCTCAATAATGCCATCCTCCAACATTCTGGAAATCTGCTCCTCGATAATCTTTCTTTTTGCAGGTGAAGCACGGTAGGGAGGAAGACACACTGGCTTTGCGCCTGTATCCAGGGTCGCCTTCAGTGAAACCTGATTGACGACCACCATTGCCGTCAGTGGAGTATTCTTTGACCTCATTGGGCTGTTTCGCATCAAATTAACTGTGTGTGAACTCTCTGTCTGTTGTGCACTGGTCCCTGACTCTGTTCTCTGCTTACCTTCATGAGCCCTTTGAAACCTACAAGGCCAAGCACCAGTCCCACCTCTAGTGACCTCAGAAGTACCTGGGGTCTCCTGGCCTACCTTAGAAACTACAGCAACCCCTCTGGCAGCTTCAGCACTACCACTCTGCCTATTCTTCCTACAGTTCCCACAGTTGCGTGTGGTGACCCCCGGAGTCAAACATTTGTAGCAGTGCAGGTCCTGGCGAGGAGGTGTTGGGGTAATGGGGGCTCTACTAGAAGAAACAGGCCCTAATGCAGCATGTAGTTCATGGGCGGTCAGAAGTAGCTCTGTTAAAGTTGTAGGTGCGGTAGCATGAAGGGCTAGTCTATACTGATCAGAGACATGCCGGCAGATTACTTCAACCTGTTCTCGCTCAGAGGGCCGTTGCTTTAGTCACTTGAACTCAGTCACTAGGTGAGCTACAAAAGTGGGGAGTGGCTCATTTGAAGTCTGAACTCTGTCTAAAATCCCTCTCCATATTTTCTCTACATTGTCTGTAGGCAGGAATGCCTGTTGAAGGAGATCTGAGAAATGCTCCCATGAGAGTAGGTGTGGCTGCATGGCAGAATAACACTTCTGGGGCTCCTTTCCAAATAACCTTGTCAACTCAAGGAAGAACTGAGTGTCAGATAAACCAAGCGTTGTCTTGTACAAAGAAACAGACTGAAACCATTCTTCTGGGTCAAGAGATTTACCCCCATCAAACATGGGTGGCATAAGTCCAGGGAGATGGGCTGAATGAACAGCAGGTGTCTGTGGATGTAACAGCTCAGTGCGGTTAGTGAGAGTGTGTGTAACAGGGGTTGAGCTAATTACAGGGTAGGCATTAGAGGCTTGTCCCTTTGTCTGTTGAGAAGTCTGATGATCTTGGTTGGTGTGGCTAGCAAGTGTGCACGTTGCAGGGGTTGAGGTAAGTATAGGGTGTGCCCTTGTGTCCTGTCTACGTGAATGCTGAGAGGTCTGATCTTCTAACTGCTGCAGCAAGCTGCGTTGTAAGTCAACAGACATACTAAATGCCTATGTCAGCATGTCTACCTGTCATTGCAACTTATCTACCTGAGCAGCAAGAACGCTGAACTATAAAAGACCCACCATCCAAAATTTCAGGCGAATCCAAACTACCTTCATCATTACCACCCCCATATGTGAATATGTCAAAACGCTTAGCCATTGCAAGAGTTGAGTAAGAATCTAGGGTGAAATGTGGTTATACTCTTGCAGAACACCCTATCAATAATTAAATGAGAAGAGAAAAAAAATGCTTAACATTAGTTATATTAACATCAGTAAGAGAATGTATCTCAACGGACAGCAGTGATGATCCTAAGACACATATATAGAAGAAAAAATGTGTGCATGTATATATACATGTATCCCAAAATACCCAGTCACTGCATGTACTCCCAATAGCAACAGATAATGTTAAATCCAACAGTAACAGTTTAAATGAATGGGTGTTTACTTTTCTTTTTTTTAATCAACTGAACACATGCGTATTAAACACACGGTGCGTTTTTCTCTGCTCACGAAGTGCTGCTTAGCTCGTTTGTCCATAGAATCCAGACACAAAAGTCCTGCCTTGTCCTCGCCTCCACTATGCAGGCCAGAAGTAGGCGGAGCTCACCGAGGTGTGTCAAATCAGAAACGTGCCTTTCCTTTTCCAAAGTCCTGCCTTGCATGGATGGCTCTCTGATGATGCCGCTGCACACAATCTCTCACAGCAAAGTCACACAAACAAAAGTCACAAAAAGATCTCTTTTTTTAAAGTAAGAACTCGGAAACATGCAGAAAAACAGTGAGGGAAATTCCCTTCGAAAAACGTAGACGGCAACACTTAGAAAACCTATAGTGGCAAAAAAAATGAAAATTATCCCATGGTGGGCTTTCTCCTCCAACGCAGTAGTGAGACTTCGGTGGTTGCTAGTTTATCCCACCAGCATGCTCGGCAGCTAACTAAAAGTCCAGTATGAATGAAACTTCACTTACAGTTCACTTGCCTTATCAGCATCGAGTACTGCACCGAGCTTCATAAATAACCTTGCAGAAACATCAATTAGATTTGGATCACCGTCAGATCACATAGAACTCGATCAGGCGACTGAAAGCTTGGAGTCAACACTCCGCTACACGCTAGATAGAGTGGCTCCACTCAAAAGGAAAATAATTAGAGAAAAAAAATTAGCACCCTGGTATAACGATCAAACGCGAACCTTAAAACAGACAACTCGACAATTAGAACGTAAATGGCGTCAAACCAAACTGGTGATATTTCAAACAGCATGGAAGGAGAGCCTACTGAAATATAGGAAATCTCTTGGCGATGCTAGAAAAATCTATTTCTCCACCTTAATAGGAGACAACAAAAACAATTCTAGATTCCTTTTCAACACAGTAGCAAAATTAACTAGGAATAAAACCACTACAGAGAGAAACACTCAATCATTACATAGCAGTGAAGATTTCATGAAATTTTTCATCGATAAGGTTGAAAATATTAGACGTGAAATACAGGCCATTAAATTTAAACCGGACAGTACTGTAACAAACCCATTACATGACAATGTAGCAATATCAGATCAATGTTTAGAGTATTTTGCTTCGCTTAGAGAGACCGAACTAGCTACATTAATCTCTTCAGCCAATTCATCAACTTGCATACTAGATCCCGTACCTACATGTTTGTTTAAACAGATTTGTCCAGGAGTAATTGAACCACTTTTAAATATAATCAGTTCTTCCCTAAGCACTGGCTATGTACCTAAATCACTTAAATTAGCAGTTATTAAACCCTTGATTAAAAAACCTGATCTTGACCCGTCTCAATTGTCCAGCTATAGACCAATATCAAATCTCCCCTTCATCTCTAAGATTTTAGAAAAGGTTGTAGCAAAGCAGTTATGCTCGTACTTAGATAGGAATAACATTCATGAAATGTATCAGTCAGGGTTTAGACCTCATCATAGCACAGAGACAGCATTAGTTAAAGTAGTAAATGACCTTCTACTGACCTACGATCAGGGTTGTGTCTCTCTGCTTGTGTTACTCGACCTTAGTGCAGCTTTTGATACTATAGATCACACTATTCTCCTTGATAGATTAGAAAATGTTGTTGGTATTAAGGGAACAGTCCTCTCCTGGCTCAGGTCTTATCTGACCGATCGTTATCAGTTCGTAGATGTAAATGGTGAATTCTCCATGCGTACTGAGGTTACTTTTGGAGTTCCACAGGGTTCTGTTTTAGGCCCACTGCTCTTTACTTTATATATGCTACCCCTAGGTCAAATTATTCGTAAACATGGAATTAGCTTCCACTGTTATGCTGATGATACACAGTTGTATGTTTCAGCGAAGCCAGAGGACAGACAGAAGCTTAGTAAAGCTGAGGATTGTGTAAAGGACATTAGACATTGGATGTTAACTAACTTCCTTCTACGTAATTCTGATAAGACAGAAGAACTTGTATTAGGACCACGTGTAGCTAGAAGTAATCTTTCTGATCTCACAGTAACTCTGGATGGACTTTCTGTTTCATCATGTGCAGCAGTTAAAGACCTTGGAGTGATTACTGACTCCAGCCTATCATTTGATGCTCATGTAGATAATATTACTAGGATAGCCTTCTTTCATCTCAGAAATATTTCTAAAATAAGAAACATATTGTCACTACATGATGCGGAAATACTAGTTCATGCATTCGTCACCTCTAGATTAGATTACTGTAATGCCTTACTGTCTGGATGTTCCAGTAGGAATATAAATAAGCTCCAGTTAGTCCAGAATGCAGCTGCTAGAGTCCTAACTAGAACTAGAAGGTACGACCATATCACACTGATATTATCAATACTGCATTGGCTCCCAGTAAAATCTCGCATTAACTATAAAATACTTTTATTAACCTATAAAGCACTAAATGGTCTCGCGCCACAATATCTAAGCGACCTTTTGGTTTTATATAATTCGCCACGCCTACTTAGATCAAAAGATGCAGGCTATTTGACGGTACCTCGAATAGTGAAGGCTACAGCAAGGGGAAGAGCTTTCTCTTATAGAGCCCCACAGTTATGGAACAGTCTTCCTATTAGTGTTCGGGACTCAGACACAGTCTCAGTGTTTAAGTCTAGGCTTAAAACGTATTTGTTTACTCAAGCCTACCCTGACTAGATTCTGTTCTACTACTTCGCAGTCATAATTATCTTTTTTCTCCCTCTCTCCTTTCGCCGAGCCCCACATGAATTTATGGAGATACTAGAGATCCAGATCCTTTCTGCCTCTGGATGGAGCTCAAATCTTCTCTAATTCCAGACTGCTGGGACTACGGCTGCTCCTAAGGCCATACAGACTTCATATAAATCCATAATGAACTTTTTCACACTATCTGTTGTTACCCAGATGAGGATGGGTTCCCTTCTGAGTCGGGTTCCTCTCAAGGTTTCTTCCTCTTAAAACATCTTAGGGAGTTTTTCCTTGCCACCGTCGCCACTCAGTGGCTTGCTCAGTTGGGATAAATTCGCACCTTTAATATCTGTATACCATGTTGATATTTCTGTAAAGCTGCTTTGAGACAATGTCTATTGTAAAAAGCGCTATACAAATAAAATTGAATTGAATTGAATTGAAAGCCACATTTAAAGTTCACTCACTCTCTCTGGTGTCCAAACTTTTCTTTCCAAGTATGTTCATTCACAGTTCGGGCGCCAATTGTAAGGATCCGGCTAGATCCTCACGGGTTTCTCAGGAAAGTTAATAACTCAGCCGGACACAGAGTGAAAGTGCTGTTCTCCATTTATTACACGAAGGATACCATAGGTTTACGCAGGGTTACAGGTCAGTCATTAGAGAGGATTAACCGAGTGAAACATCCCAAAAATGGTACCTTACATGAGACCGCGTGTCAGCACACAATGTGGAGATCACGGAGAGAGAGAGCAGGGTGGCGACCATGCCCCCTGACCCCACATGACATCATCATAGCCGATCATTACAAAGTGTACAGAATATTGAAATGAATTCTAAATTCTGAATTCTACAGAATTCTGAGTGTGCAGAGTGCTGAGATGTGTTGAATTCTGAATTCTGAATTCTACAATTTCACTTATTGTTCAGTGATAACTGCAGTGTCCACAATCTGTGTTGAAGACTGCAGCCAAGTGACCAGCTGATTGATTTAGCGAGAGGCGAGACGAACCGAGACGAGAGGAGACAAGACGAGACGAACCGAGACGAGACCTCCTCAAAAGGTAAAGCTTTAATCATTTTCTTTTTCTTCAACTCCCTCTGAGAAAATGTCCAGTTTGGACAGAGCCGGTATTCCTCTGCACTCTTTTCCAACGTCCTTAATCCTAAAACACTAAAAACACCAGAGTAAGGTGAGGAAGGCTGAGTAAACTGTAATGCGCACCAAGGTTATTATAGTTTTGCATTTTTCATTAGTTTTTATTTTTATTTAGTTTTGACTTTATGTTTTCAAATTTCCAAAATCTGTCAAGTGTATATTTCATATATATTTGTTATATGATATTATTTCTGTTAGTAAGTGGACGAGGAGTTTTTTTATTTATTTCCATTAGAATGTGGAGAAATACATAAATGACATTGTTTTGTCGTTCTTTTGCAAACCTGTCACTCCGTCACATCCAAAATGGTGTATAATGAGAAAATACGACTGTGTCCCAAACCACACCTCTAATCATTTAGATCACAATAAATATATGAATATTTAATCAGATTCATGTGGAAGATAGCAGAAATGATTCCATGCGTTTTCAGTGTTAAACAACGCGACGATATATCTAGAATAAAATCCGGCAATAATTAGTTTCAGAGATACGCTCGTTTTAATTACACAGATCGTCACTTCTGATTGGTTCGTTATCGGTAAACACGGTTCATTTTCTCGGCGTGTTTTAGCCGTGCATGTTCACACACGCTATTCACTTTTCCAGCTGAGATTAAATGAGAATAAATCCACGTGAAAATGGGCGGAGTTTGTGTGAGGTATGCCGCTCCGTCAGACTGATGGAAAATTCCGTCTTTATACCCCGTCTCCATCAGTAAGAGTCATCAGTGGTATCATGCTGTATAAACACCTCAGTAACTAACACTGTGTACTTCTTATTCTAGAGGAAGTGAGGAAGTGAGGATACTGTTTACAACCTTGCTCTGGGATGTAGTGTGTGTGTGTGTGTGTGTGTGTGTGTGTGTGTGTGTGCATTTCTTATTGTTGAAGACAGTTTTAATTTGAGAAAGGAAAAGAGACAAAAGGGAAAGTTTATCGTATGACAGTATTATGTGTGTGTGTGTGCGTGCGTGTGTGTGTGTGTGTGTGTGTGTGTGTGCGTGTGTGTGCGTGAACACGTTTTTCTATTTACACACCCTTTGAGGACTGAGCTAGGACGCTGTTGGATAAGTGATTCATATCTGAGTTGTTGAGGAGTCCTGACTCACATCATCCTTGCTGTCTTATCAGTGACTTCATACGAAGGTTGTTGCCCCCACAGGCAGTTAGAAACGCCGATCTCAGCTTAAACAACAAACTCTAACGGAGCACGACACACATCAGGCCCTGGTTATGACTCTGATTTGATGCTGTTGCTAATAAATCTTTTATCTATTTTTTTTTATTAACATTGAACATTATATTTGTCAGAATACTTTGCGGTGGGATTTTGGGATTCAATCTGCAGCCTAATGAAATTAGTCGGTATAACTGAACGGCTCATTAGAGTTTGCTGGCAGACGAGAAGGAAATTTTGGATCTGGATCAGCTAAGAGGTACCAGGTTCGGCTCACTAGCGTTTCAGCGTGAAACCTTGTGGAAGAGTTCAGGATCTTTCTGAAGAACCATGGTGCGTGCCACAGAGATTGTTCAAGGATGGACACAGGATGGTGGTCAGAGATGTATATAAATCTACACATCACAAATGTAGATTTGTAAATACTAGATAAGTGATCTAGGTACTAGATAAGTGAACTAGGTTCTAGATAAGCAAACTAGGTACTAGATAAGTGGACCAGGTACTAGATAAGTGAACCAGGTACTAGAGAAGTGAACCAGACACTAGAAAAATGAACCAGGTACTAGAAAAGTGAACTAGATACTAGAAAAGCAGACTAGATACTACAACTAGATACTAGATAAGTGAACCAGGTACTAGAACTAGATACCAGGTACTAGAACTAGGTACTAGAAAAGCAAACTAGATAAGTGAATTAGGTACTAGATAAGTGAATTACATTTATAGTTATTCATTTAACAGACGATTTTATCCAAAGCGACTTACAAATGAGAAAATACAAGCAAAGTGATCTATCAAGCAGAGAACAATACAAGTAGAGTTACTGTCCAAGATGTTTAATTGAGTTCCAGAAGAAGCAATGTGCACAGAGTAGAGGTGTAAGGTATAATTTAAAAATAATCATTATTTTAGGGGTTGGTTAGGTGTTGACGGAAGAGGTGGGTCTTTAGCTGTTTTTTGAAGATGGAGAGATTCTGCGGTCCGGATTGAGGTTGGAAGTTCATTCCACCACTGAGGAACAGTTAGTGTGAAGGTTCTGGAAAGGGATCTTGAGACACACTGAGTAGGAACTACTAAGCGTCGGTCATCAACTGATCACAGATTGCGTGAGGGAACGTAAGCCTTCAGGAGAGAGTTGAGGTAAGGGGCGCTGTTCCAGACAAGGTCTTGTAGGTGAGTATCAAGGCCTTGAATTTGATGCGGGCAGCTACGGGAAGTCAGTGGAGGGAGATGAAGAGGGGTGTGACATGGGTTCTCTTGGGCTGGTTGAAGACGAGGTGTGCTGCTGCATTCTGAATCATCTGAAGGGATTTGATGGAGCTGGCTGGGAGACCCGAGAGTACAGGGTGGACAGGGTGCTAGTCCATCGCATGCTCATTCCCCCAGACTAAACTAATTTATTCACTTTAACACGATCCTTTGGTCAACTTCTGTATTCACTTTTGATTCCTTCATGTTGTTGCTGTTGTTGTCTTACAAAATTCTTATGTTACTAAAAATCACTGTTCTGTTCTACATACGTTCATCTTAACAGACAGCGAGAGACAGACAGAAATACAGACAATGACCTGTGTGAGAAGAGAGAGACACGCAGAGAGATAGACACACAGACAGAGAGATAGACACACACACAGACAGAGAGATAGACATGCAGACAGAGATGGACACACAGACCGAGAGAGATGGACACACAGACAGAGAGATAGACACACAGACAGTATTTTTGTCTGTATAAAACTAATGAGGATTTGTGAGTCACTGCTAGTTTTATATCAGTTAAACCACGTAAACAGTAAACATCACCCATGTGACAGTTTGTGTTCTTTCTGTCTGTTTTTGTTTCTTTCTCTTTGTGCAGTGTGGCCAAGTCACGGGTTCTGAGTCACCATGAGCTGGAGCTTCTTAACCCGCCTCTTAGAGGAAATTCACAACCACTCGACATTCGTGGGGAAAATGTGGCTCACGGTCCTCGTGGTGTTCCGGATCGTTCTCACTGCCGTGGGCGGCGAGTCCATCTACTATGATGAGCAGAGCAAGTTTGCCTGCAACACAAAACAGCCGGGCTGCGAGAACATGTGCTATGATACCTTCGCGCCGCTCTCGCACGTCCGCTTCTGGGTATTCCATATAATTCTGGTGTCCACGCCCTCTGTGATGTACCTCGGCTATGCCGTCAACAAGATCGCACAGTTGGAGGAAGGCAAAGAGGGCGTGGTTAGGAAATCTTCCAAGAGCAGAAAGTTTGACCTGGACAGACGTCAGAACCGAGGTCTGGAGGATGCCGAAGAGGACCAGGAGGAAGATCCGATGCTTTACGACGTGACCGTCGAAACGGAAATCCAGAACGACAGTACACCTTCGGATGCGACGGGAAGTGGTACGAAAGCGCGACAAGACGGCCGGCAGCGAATCCAGCAAGACGGACTAATGAGGGTTTACGTCATCCAGCTGGTCGTTCGGTCCGCTTTAGAAATATGCTTCTTGATCAGTCAGTACGCACTTTATGGTTTCGCCGTCCCGGGTCATTACATGTGCTCGAGCAAACCGTGCCCTCACGTCGTGGATTGTTTTATCTCACGTCCGTCCGAGAAGACGATCTTTTTGATCATCATGTACGCGGTGACTATATTCTGCTTGCTGCTCAACGTCTGGGAGATGCACTATCTTGGACTGGGCACCATGTTCAACCTCCTGCTGGCCAGAAAGCGGCATGACGGCCCAGACGACGACCTCGCTGCATGCGAGGATAATGGACACGGAGGATACGGCGGGTACGCGCCGTCCCGGTCGTCTCCTTCGGCGCCGCCGGACTACGACATCGCTGAGAAGGCGGAAATGGCGCCATTTAAACAAAAGGAGGAGGAGGAGTCACCCAGGGAGCATCAGCAACAGTACGGAAGCACAGAAGACGACTTCGTCCAGGTCCAGAAACCAGAGGAAAAGAACAGAAAGGCAAAGCAACAGCATGACCTGAGGAAACAACGTGAACGTGAACGAAACAAGCGAAACAGAAGCAGAGGGGCTCGAGGAGGCAGCCGCCGCAGCAACAGCAAGTCGGACGAAGGGAAGCCGTCTATTTGGATCTGAGACACAGACGGAGGAGATCCAAACGCCCCAACACCAAAGCCGAATTCGTATCACTGAGACTGAGACCTGTACAGAGGATTGTGGGTAACGGCGGTAAACCTGTATCCGCAGGCCTCGTAAACATAGCCGGTGAAAGAAACATGCAGAGAACGTTTATGTTGTTTTTGTTTTCTTTTGCTGTCTCAGGAGAAGAGCAGCAGCGTGCGCACACACAGCATCCACACGCTGCTAGCACGAGGACTTCTTGTTATTGATTCTTTCTGTTAAAGCTGAGTTGCTGTTGGTCTTGTTTTCTTCTTCTCATTTGTTTGTGCTGCTATTACGCACCTGTAATTTCTTGTAATGTTTTATTTTCTCCTCATTAGGTTTGAAACACGCATTCTTTGTCAGAAAGTTCCTAGTTCAGTCCGGAGCAATAAAATACTTTATATTTACTGCTTGTAAGTTTGTTAAAAAAAATTTCCCCTGACGTGACGTTTCAGTTGACAGCAGGATCATGAATATTAATTTGGTGGAGCAGGGAGCCGGTGGCTGATTGACCGAGGCGACACAGCACCGTCGAGGCGACCGGCACACTTTTTTAGCTAAAAGTAAGTTAACGTTAGTTCTCATGATTTGTGGGCGGGGCTAGGTCTGAACACGGTTGTCACTAATCAAACGCCGTGGTTTCGGACCGATCTCATCTAAGAGATTAGAGAACAGGTGCACACATTAGGTGAACGGACCAATCACTGGACAAGTAACTCGGGTGAAGTTTCCTTAACAGCAACCTCCGTGCATGTTTCAGATAAAACATTCAATCCACATCTACATCACGTATAGCGCGATGCTCAAATATATCTCTGAAATATCTGGAACGTTCCGTACGTCATGACAGGAGGTAGCGCCGTCTGAATTTTCTGAAGATCATGTGACGAAGAAAAGAAGTTGTTTACTCGTGTTGTTTTTGTTTTTCTACATTTATGATTGATAGTGTAATAGTGACTGACGAGGTCACTTTGAAAGAACAAAATACTAAATAATCTTTTTATTGAATTATCAGAACGTCCTCTCATTAGCATGGAAGCTAGTTAACAACATGCGTGTATTTGCTCAATACTGTGCTTAAAAACTCAACCCTGTTACTCGTTTAAGAGCAAAAAAGGCAGTAATGAAAACGTGTAAGAAATGTTAAGGGTTAAAACATTTACTGAACAATTAATTAAATGTTTTATCCGATTTATTCTATACAGGACAGTTAGCTTGTACGGTTACAGTATTCGCCCCTCAGTGTTACTCAGCGAGTGCGCATGCTCCGTTCCGCCAGGGGGCGCGCCACACTGACCCACTACTACATTACGCTACACTGCACCTTGTCGAGGCTCAATCCCAAATCAATCTCTCTTCGCTATCTTCACGCGCTACATGAAGTCTGCAGTAACGGTTTCCGCACCCTACCTAGTGCACTAGATGTGTGATTTTGGGATTGAACCGCGGAGGACATTTCGGAGGGGATTTTGAAAAGCTTGTATGTTTATAGAGCTTTGTTCAGGAAGTTAAACGCTTTAACTGGTTTAGCGTTAAATGGTTTAAACCGCGATTTATTTTCTGTTATTTCCGTCTCCTCCTGTAATTACAGCGTTCTTGTAAAAGGTGAGAGCGAGTTTGATGATATTCTTTACATTTGCGTCGCAAAATAAGCGGCGTTTTAGCTAAGAGAGCTAGCGGCTACACAGCAGAGGTACCATAACAAACAGCTAACAATAATAATGATAAGTAAGAGTTATTAACCGTGTTTAAGAATGCATTGTGTGCTATCGGTTAACTCCTGAAAGTTTAATGCACTGTTTTCTGTTCATGTGATTTTTCTCCGCATGCATGGGAAGTGTTTATACTGCACGTGCACTTTAGATAGAACAGCTGTTTATCAGAATGTAATATGATTATTATTTACATTTATATTTATTCATTTAACAGTCGATTTTATCCAAAGCGACTTACAAATGAGAAAATACAAGCAAAGTGATCTATCAAGCAGAGAACAGTACAAGTAGTGTCACTGTGCAAGATGTTTAATTGTGTAAACCTGTGTGTGTGTGTGTGTGTGTGTGTGTGTGTGTGTGTGTGTGTGGAGTTTGCATGTTCTCCCCGTGCTGCGGGGGTTTCCTCCGGGTACTCCGGTTTCCTCCCCCAGTCCAAACACATGCATGGTAGGCTGATTGGCGTGTCTAAAGTGTCCGTAGTGTATGAATGTGTGTGTGAGTGTGAGTGTGTGTGTGATTGTGCCCTGCGATGGACTGGCACCCTGTCCAGGGTGTACCCCGCCTCGTGCCCCATGCTCCCTGGGATAGGCTCCAGGTTCCCCCCGTGACCCTGAAAAGGAGTAAGAGGTATTAGTTTAATCGGGATTAGTTTTCCAGACGTGCGAAACTCTGTTTTGTCGGGATTGGTTTCCCATGTGGAGGTGTGTAGTGTAATTATTCCTGTGGTATCTCTGGGATTTGAATCCAAATTCGTCGTGTCTGTGATGGAAAACTAATCCCGTCTGAATAGTACTCAGATCTCTCCCTCGCTTTAGATCAGGAGTTCCTAAAGTTTCCGAGTCGGACTGTACGATGTTTAGCAGACGTCTAGAGTAGATTTGTACCCAGGAGCTGCTGCTCATGCCGTCTCGGGGAAGTTATTTTTCTCTCTCACCGCTGTCACCTCTGGGATTGGAATGTACGTCTGTATTTCTGTAAATCTGCTCTGAGACTTTTTATTTTAAACAGTTTGTCTGACTGTACAAGGCCAGAGTCATGTCTCCCTGTCTGTAGAACATTGTGAATCACTTTATGGGGTTGTCTGATTATTCATACAAATCAGTCTCTGTATGAGGTCCTCGTCCGTCTGTTTGTTTGTTTGTTTGTGGAGCACGTGATAGTGTTTCAGACTGTAATGCAGAACTCAACACCTATAACTGACTGTAAAACTCTGTGTGTGTGTGTATGATTGTGTCTCTGAGCAGGTGAAGTGTAATGCAGCGTGCGGTAGCAGTGCGTGAGCCGCTAGGTGCTCTCATGCCTGGGCCCCGCCCACTGGAGGGGAAGTCCTTTTACCTGGATGAGGTGAAGAGTCACTCGTGTGGTGTCCTCACCAAGCTCATCATCCGCCTCGGAGGGGTAAACATCACTTCCTGTACTAATCAGGGCTGCGATGTGAGGCAATATATGATATAATGTATAGAAACGGGATACGATACTACATAATATAACGATATGATATGATTTAAACTATACAGTATGATGTAATACGATGCGATACGACATGATAAAATATGATCTGGTAGGTTATGTCTGCGTCACATCCCCAATACAGCGACATGGGTTTATATCCTCGACCCCTAGATAGGGGACAGAGTGCGCACTCCGGCGCAGTATCTCAAGGATCTTTTTATTTTCAACTTTTCTTTTTTTTCTGTTGTTTGTACAGAACGTCGAGAGTTTCCTCTACAAGGACGTGAACGTCGTCATCACGGGAAACAGGGACGCCCTGACTGACATCACGGCTTCGTCGAGAAAGGTCAAAGGTCACGATGTGGCTCAGCGCCCGGGAACCCCGAGAGCCCCGGTGAGCGTTGGTTAACTCGTTACAGACAGGAGACGAGTCATTTGGATCAAATGAGGAATCGGTTGTTCAGAACGAGTCGTGATGAATCACATGCTGCCAAGTGATTCATGAGTTGAATTCGACACATTTCTGTGTGCAGGTGTGCGGAAGCCGAGGAAAAGCCTTGTTGGAGAAAGCCATCCGCAATAACGTACGCAAACGTTGCTTTTAGACATTAAGTACTACTCCAGTGTGTGTGTGTGTGTGTGTGTGTGTGTGTTAAACGTGTAAATAATAAATACTGGTGTGTGTTGTGGTGTGTAATGGTTTCAGGAGCAGTGTCAGGGTGGTGCGTTATCCAGTGCTGCTCGCTACTGGGGGGTGAAGATCGTGTCTGTAGACCGTATCCTTTTATTACACCAAATTTATATATTATATACATACTATTTATAAATTTTACATATATATATACACACACACACACACACGTGCGCATACTTGTATATAAATCAACGTTGCAGTGTGTTTATAGTGACGGTAGGTGGAGCTGTTTGAACGTCTGATATAAAACAGTCTCACACACACACACACCCACACCCACACCCACAGTGCCCTGTATGATGTTTCTCTTTAACTCAGTTAATAACTCAGAGTTTATGAAAGTTGTAGAGGAGCTGAGCTCACACCGCTCCACTCACACACACCGCAGGAGAGAGGTACTGCTCACTCTCTCTCACACACATTTAATTATTTATTTATTTATAAAATGTCTGTTTTTCTTTAAGAATTGTCTTTAATCTTAATTTTGTAAAATGTATATTTCCTTGTGTATATAAAAGTTTTTTATTTATGCCTTTGTTTACTTTTCCCTCATGGAGTCTTAGTTTGTTGTTTTTAATGCTATATTGCTTTGTTTAAAAATGTTTAATAACTGTGTGTGTTATAAAGGAGAAGAATTCGAGTGAATGTTCGAGTGTACGTGTCGTCAAAGGTACTGAGGGCGTCTGTTATTATTATTATTATTATTATTATTATTATTATTAGCATTATTGTCTGTAGGTGTGAGTGTACAGTTTAAAACATTTCTTCTGTGTGTGTATAAATATTACCCATGATGCAGCTGGCAGCCTGAAGGTGGACTTTGTAAAGGTGGAGGACTCGAGCAGGTGAGCGCTCGCTCCACTAACACACCACGTCTCCTGTAGAGAGAGAAACACACACCAGACACACGTACAATAAACACCAGCGCCTGCAGTTACAGTATAAATAGTGGCGATGCAACTCTTCAGGAGAATGCCCGTTCACCAAAAGGTATATTGAACTGTAGGGGTTGCTAATATCGGGTGTGTGTGCGTCTGTGGGCGAATCCTCTGGTCTCATTTCTTGGTCTTTTTTGGGACTGTGGAAGCCACGATCATGGTCTCTACAGTGTACAATAAAGGTGTGCCGTTCTGGGTTTTGTTTTTGTTTTTATCCGGTCTCATCTCCCAAGGGTCGCATTTCACTTAATTGAACAGCATTAAAGCTCCATTTGCTTCATTGGGTAAGTCAGACGAGCGCTCCGGTGAGGACGAACCCCCCACATGAGGCCTTTTAGGGTAAATGGGTATCTGTTTCACCCCCTGCTACGCCACGGTGTTAACGGAAGCTATTCTTCACCGTTATTAGCTAACGACGTGCTATCGTGTACGAAGGCGCGTTCGCGTTCGTTTCAGACGTGTACACCGCACTGGATTCGAGTTGACGTTAACCATTAAATAAAACTTTCACATCTTAAAGATTGTTCGCTCGTTCTGATACGTTACCGTTTCTATAGTAACAGCTCGTTCGCGGGGACGATTTTAAAAAAAAAAAAAGAATCGTCGATGTTTTGTAAGGAGGCGTTTATTTATTTATTTATTGTTTACGGAAGGAGTCTACAGTGTGAAAAGTCGGCGTCTTTTGAGTAAGTGCACATGCGATGCTTTTGCTCACAGGAAGTACAGGCCGCTGCATGGCCAGCGTCTGGATTTCCCCATGCTGAGCTACACAAGAAGATTCAGCCCTTTTGAAAGCCCTGCCCCAGTGCAGCCTGGGAAGACGAAAGCAGACGAGCTCGGCAAAGATCAATCCGGGTAAATATTTATGCAGAAATAAAGCACGACGTTGAAATTCTTCTTCTTATGTATAAGTCTGTAAAACGTGTCAGTTCCTGTTCTCACTTACGTCATCGCAGCTATAAACATTCTTCCCTCCCCCGACCCTCTCTCTCGACGCTAATAGGACAACCGCAGTCTTCTGTCCTGAAGATGTCGGAAGACTCTGTTCCAGCCGTACCTCTGATTTCCTTAATTGTACATCACGGTAATTTTTCTTTCTTTCCTCACAGAAAAAGTGAGGCACGGACCCACAGTCAGGAAAAGCCCTCGGCAAATCCTTCCCCTAAAATGTCACGCAAGAAGAGGAGCTCGGGCTTCTGCGAGTGCTGCCAGATAAAGTACAAGCATCAGGACGAGGTGAGCGCTCGTCACACCGCCCACGGGTCGTGTAAATAACGTAAAGGAAGTGTTAAACGCTGACGCGTAACGAAGGTAAACGCTGTGAAGCTGTTTCGGATTAACCCTAATCTCGTATTTTATTGCTGTTCTCGTATGCAAGTGGTAAAGGCGGGGCTTTAACTTTGACATAACAAAGGGGGAAAAAGAGGTTTCAGGAATGAGATGAGCAGGAAGTGCTGTTTGTGCTTCTTTTTCTGCAGTCACATGGTGAAGGAGGGCTCTCAGAAGTTTAAGTTTTTCAATATTTAGGCACAATTACAAACTAACGATGGTTCTAACCCTGGCCCCGCCCTCAATTTCTTTTTCAAGTAATAAAAATCCATCAAAATTTTGACCTTTAGTTTATGATGTAAATGTAATAATTTGTGCAGTAGAGCGTGACTCAGTCCGTGTCCTCCATGCGGGTTTGTTTGACTAGCACTTGCAGTCGGATGTTCATCGGCGCTTTGCGGAGGACGTGAATAACTACGCCGTGGTGGATCAGCTGGTGGTTGCCATGGAAGCTGTTTTCTCGGGATGTAAAGATCCGCAGCTCGACGTGCTAACGACGAGGTGAGGCGAGCTTTTTTTCTCTTCCCACCCCTCAGTACTGTAAAGATTGTCTGTAAAGGTATCTCAACCGTTTTTTTTTCTTTCCTCAGGTTGTCGAGTGGCTCCGTGGCGCCGCCGTCTGAAACGGTGCGATGGTGTAAAAGTGAAACGGAACCCGCAAGCAGCGTGGAAAGCCGACAAGAACGTGTTCGTGACTCCCCGGTTCTCCATCAGGAGCCTCAGGAACCTCGTGTAGATGCCCCTCCTCACACTTCCTCAGCGAACAAACTAAATTCGACTACAAACCACGAAACCTGTATTCCCAGTCCTCACCCACAGGACGCTCTTATTTCAGACAGTAAACCTCTCGAGCACGCTCCTCCTTCTCCAGACGTTCACGAACCAAATGCTCTAGAGGAGCGTGCGGAAACATGCCCGAGAGCTTTACCGGTCCGAGAAACATCACTAAACGAACAACGAGGTTCGTCAACTCCCAAGCGGCATCAAGATGACGATACCGTGCATGATCTAGCTGCATGTGCACGGGTAACTGAAAGGGAACGGGAACCCCTGGTAGATCCCACCTCTTGCTCTCCATCCTTCTGCTCCCTGCCATCGACCGCAACATTTTCAGAAGGCGTGAACCCCAGGAAGCGCAGCAGATCCTTTACCCTCAGCCCAAAGGCCTCAAAGATGAGGCGGACTAACCTGTGGTCTGATCCAGCCACTCAGAACTGTGGTGTCAACGTCAGATTCGACGACGTACACAGACACGTGATCGGCGGACGCACAGAGGCTAATGACGTTATTGCACGTAAGCTCGAAACCGCAGAAAAACCATCACTCGTCACCACGGTAACTCCAGAGGATCGCTGGTCTTTCCAGGACGATCAGCAGGTCTCTGAAACGTATCCAGACGCCGCCGCCCGTGACGTCTCGTCGGAACTCGGTCCTCCTCAGCTGTACCCTTTCTTCCACGACGACGTCTACCAAAATCGGCTGCCGTTCCTTGACCCTCCTCAACTCGCCCCTAGTGTTCCCTTTCCTTCTGCGAATACGACCTCCAGCGCTTCACTACCGTCTCCGTCGCTTTCGTCCACCCGCATCGAGTCCGCGCTTGTCCCGGACACGTTTTCCCCCGCTTCTTCCGAATCGGATTGGGATTCCGGCCTCCTGTCGCGGTTCGCGCCGCCAGTTCACCTCCAGCCCAAAGGGGGTCGCTGTGAGCTGGACTTGGGTTTGCTTCTACAAAGTTCGTGCGCCGGGACGCAGGACGGAAGCTACGCGTCGCACCTGTGTTCCGTGTTGCAGCCCGCCGTTGCAGTGGGAGATCCGAATACCATCTACTGGCCGATGGAGACCGTGGACAGGCGGATAATTCAGAGCCTGGGAGTGTAGATGGAGCGCAGTAATAATATTGATCCAAATCCTGCTGACGGATTTGCAGAGCAGCAGCCCTTAGGACACGTTAGACTCTCCTGGGGGCGTAAACATGTTTGCTAGGTTCAAGGTCTGCTTTGTAAACAACCACCACACCGAAGGTTCTTGACGGCTGTAGGTGTACAGCGCGCTACGTCGCACTCCGTCGAGTCATAGCTTAGGTTTGCTTCACGTTGTGTTAGCCTGTGAAGTGTCGTGATCTCCTCAAAGCATTTATACTTGAGAGCCTTATCATGCTAGCTAGCACACATAACTCGGGCGTTATTGAGCATTAGCGTAGACTGTTCAGGAATACGCTCTCCACATCTTCTCTGCCTTTCGGTCATCATAAAACGTCTTTTCACGAGCAGCGCCCGGGAGAGCGCGTATTTAATGAAGTACCGCTGCGGGGGGGGGAGGGGGGCGTCAGGCAATTAGCTTAAGTGCTGCACCTGGACGTGTTCCCGCTAATACGGTAGTGGATAAAGTGAAGTGGAGTCAGTGCTGGACTCCTGGACAGGGCAGAGAGGAACGGTGACCGGGGAATACGTCGGCGTAAACGCACCGGATTTTTGAGGAACTTTTTTTTATGAAGCTCTACACACACTCTTTTAAAAATACTACTGCTATTTTTTTTGTTTGTTTGTTTGTTGTTTTTTTTTGCTGTCAATCAAAAGTATTTACACAAACACTTTGGCCGCAGGCGTGAAATAAACATCTGCCGAATCTTTTCTGAGCTTTTCTTTCTTAAGCTGAATCCACCACGCTGAAGGAGCAGGACCACTCGTCACGCGTCTCAACACTGTTTTTACTTTTTTAAACTTTCCACATCATGTCTTTAGGTTTATTTTGATTCATTTAATTAGAAATTTTATTTTATTTTATTTCTTTTTGTCTGGGAATCTTTTATGATGTTCACTAAAACTTAAACCTGGGTTGCTTTTATGAATTAAAAAAAAAAAATTTGCTCAGTAAGAGTGTGTAGCTTGACTCATTCACTAAGCCGCTGGCTTGAGGTGTGTGTGTGTGTGTGTGTGTGTGTGTGTGTGTGTGTGTGTGTGTGTGTGTGTGTGTGTGTGTGTGTGAGAGAGAGAGAGAGAGAGAGACAGACAGACAGACAGACAGACAGACCGAACGACCGACCGGATCAACCAGAGGTCACACATCTACATTACAGTAAGAAATTGATTATTTATTTATTTAGATTTAAGCTTTGACTGTTTGTTCATTTCCCAGAAGGAAGTCATCCTCGGAATGAAGCGCTCTACATGCGGTTCTACATGGAACCTTTTAAGAGTTCCACTTAAAGTCCCCCTTCACGCAAACCTGCCGTACCTTAGTGAACTAGTTATACAGAGCGTTTAAATGTTTAACAAGAGCCTTTCACTGACGCATGGAGACCCTCTGATGGTCTCCAGCTGCTGCTGTAGAGCAAGACACGCCCCTGGGGGCGGGGCATTTCTCTTCTGTAGATGAAGGTGAAGTTTTGACTGGGGCCGATGTAATGAAAATGAGAATATCTGCAAAAACTTGTTTTTTTGTTGATGTACTATGATTTGGTCTCTCTAACACTTGGGGACAGGTACACAAGCTCAGAAACAGATTTTGATTTCAGGGTCACGGTGGGGGTGGGGGGGGGGAGTGGAATTATGATTAGAAGAGCAGGGGTGCCAAAAGTTTTGAAATGTAGTAGTTTTGAGTATTAAATGTGCGAATCAGGACCACCCCTACTCTCATCCAGCAGGTATCCTGGTGTGGCGGGCCTAAATTTGCATACCGGACCGTGATTGGCTGTTTTATTTTATGACGCAACAACACCAGGGTTCTTCGAAAGTATTAGAACCCGAACCCACTGTATAAAGTTTGAGGATTTTTTTTCAGTCGTAGATGTTTATTCACGTCGCATCCCACCGTCAATAAACACCGCACCCTTTTCTTAATCTAGTTATGTCTTCGGCGAGGGAGCGGAGTGGCCGCTGCCCGAGTGAAGGGTGTCACACACCTGTCCACCCTCGTTAGGCTCCCTCAGAAGGGCACTACGGTTCAGTGTGTACATTCTCTCACCTTTCATCAGTCCAGCTTCTTTTAATCAGCTTTAATGTCCTAGTCAGCGGGTCTCGCTGGTCACTGTAGTAATAATAATAATAATAATAATAATAAATAATACTGAATCTCCCAGCTAGCATTGGAGCTAGTAAGCGATACACTTTGATGCAAATTCTGATCTGAAAGTCTCGCGCGTTTAAATAATCGGAGTCTGATCGCAGTGGGTGGAGTTGAGAAGGAGAGGCGCGTGAGGAGGAAAAATAAGCGCCGCAGTGAGAAGCTCCGCCCCACCCGGTTGATGTCAACCAATCAGAAGGCGCTGTTTCTGTAGGGCAGCGCCGCGCTCGTGGAGCGGGTTTGTGATTAGTGATGACCGCACGTGAGGGAGTGAGTGAGTGCATGCGGGTGTTTTTTTTTTACTGCAGAGCCAGCGCGCGCGCCGTGAGCTCGGTACCGTGTGCAGGTTTTCCTCTTCCTCGCGCATTAGTTACGATGAATTAATAAAGCGTCGCGCGCGGCACGTCTCGGTCCCGAGTGTGTGTGATTTCTGTATTTGATTTTTGTTCGCTTTCTAACGCGGATTTGTCCTTGCGGTTCCATGCCCGCGCGCAGTATGTGAATGCCATGCGGGCGGCGCGGTGCCTCCTCCTGTGGGCTGCGGTCTCCGTTACAGGTAGGAACCCGACCGGACCGGACCGGGGGGAGAGGGGGGAGTTCTTTAATTCCGTGCATTCTTTATTAATTTCACTCCTCCATTTTTCCCTTCTGCGGAAAGTTGATCCACACGCGCGCTGAGATTTTACGGTTTAAACGGAAATAAAGATAAATAGGGCTCCGGTGTGGATGGTCGCGTGCGCTGAGCACTGACCGGGTGTGTGTGTGTGTGTGTGTGTGTGTGTGTGTGTGTGTGTGTTTAAACGGCTTAATCAGGCTGGAGCACCGCATCGCGGCAATGGCGAGAGAGAGAAGGAGAAGGAGGAGGAGGGGGGATCGGGAACGGTAACGGCGACGGGCGCGCGCTTCGTGAAGAAGAGATCACGCGGCCGCAGCGGCTCCAGCAGCGCGCGGATCCCGAGGGCGGCGAGCTCGCGCACGGTCGCCTGGATACCAGAGTGAAGACTGAGGACGCCGACGCGCTTCACGTGAGTGACGTTTCGTTCCTATTTCGTTCTCTAAACTAAACGAAGCGTTTATCTAATAATAGTGAGCAGTATTTTTTGGGGGCGGGGGCGGGGGCGGGGGAGGGTGGGGTGGACACCGAGATTCAGTTGTTGCCTAAACAGTCACAGGAAAACTTTAGGCCGAGGGACTGAAGAGTGATTTGTAGTGTCACTCATGATGTGTAGGTTTTGATGACGGACAGTGTTGGATTCTCTAACTGTAGAAGGAAGGGTCTAGATGAATTAATGAGCAGTAGGGTGGTGTTGCTGCTGCACCTGCCTCTACTGCTGTGACCTGCCTCTGTGACCTGCCTCTACTGCTGTGACCTGTCTCTGTGACCTGTCTGTCTGCTGCTGCAATGTTTTCTTCTTGCAATCTAAAAACCTCCGGATCAGTTTTGGACCCCACTTTGTGCAAGTTTAGACAGGTCTTAAGATTAAGCGAGCCAAATTCAGTGAAGATCAGACAAAATTTGTAGGAGATATAGTAGCAGAAAAGAAACCCCTCAGCTTTCTATAAACTCCAAGAGGGCAGAAAATCTCATTCTGAGAGATCCGGGGGATTTAGAGAGACTGGTTTTTACATTTTGGACACGGTTCAGAAGTTACCAGCACAAACGTACTTCCAAACTTGACCTGATGGTGGCGCTAGAGCGCCGGCAGCACTTGGCCCAAATTTGCTGAGAATGTTCCTTAGACCCTCCCCAATAGGTGTGCCAAATTTCACCATTTTTTACCAGATGGTTCCATTGGCTGCCATAGACATGCTATCCAGAAGAGCACCTTCAGTGCTTGGGTCCCTAATATTATTATTATTATTATTATTATTATTATTATCATCAATGATGGCACTAGACCCAGCTCTTCTTTTTTAATTTTTTTTTTCTCTCTTTCTCTGATACCAATACTGAACCCTCGAGGATCATCTGATCCTGTTAAACCACCAGGGTTTAAAATGTTGTTGTTTTTTCTTCTTGTTGTATAATTTGCGTGACTGTGTTGTGTGCTATAGTTGTGCGCAGCGTACACACGTCATCACGTTCCATTCACGTGTGAGGTCGACGACAGAAAACATCAACATAGCAATGCATTGGTAATAAAATATGAATAATAGATGGTTTATTAGGTGTATTGTGTGTAGGAATCGCTGTATCCGTGTTCTCGCTCGTTTCCTACAGCGTATCTGGAAAAACGGCTCGGGTCATGTGACCGACTCCACCCGAACCCCAGACAGGCTATCGTTTATAAAGATGCCTTTAAGATGTTAATAATCAGCAGTAGACTATATAGATTTTAGATTTTAAAATGGTGTTGGTGCTGGAGCGCTCGTATAATGTTATTGATATTTTAATAAATATTGTGGTTTTTAACGGACTCTGCTGAAAGTCTCAAGAGTTTTATAGGATCAATACGTCAAGAATATTAACATCGGGTCATGTGTCTCTGTCTCTCTCTCTTTCTCACACACACACACACACACACACACACACATACACGGTGTGTATATAGTAATATTACAGATGGATTAACAGTGGAAATGAACAACAAAAACAATAGGTGTAATATCTCTCACTAAGGCAGAGCTCGACTCTGATTGGTTGCGTGATCGACTCGCTGACACCCAATCAGTGGACAGAGATTTTGTTAGTGCAGCCTGTGGACATTTAAGCCACACCCCTAATAATAATAATAATAATAATAATAATAATAATAATAATAATAATAGTCAGCTTCTTGCCATCGTGTGTGTGTGTGTGTGTAACTCTGCAGGTCCATTAGCTGCTGGCACACTGACAGATTTCCTCGTTAATATTTAAAGTATGAGGGGAGAGTCGGAGTGGGACCATGCGCTAGTCTTTTATTACGTCCTCCCTCTTGCTTCTCTTTGCCCTTCCTGACTTATCCCTCGTTTTCCTCATTCGTTTTTTCCCCATCTCCTCTCTTCTTTTCTGTTCCAAAACTATTTCATCCATCTTCATGTTTTTCATGTCCTCCTTCCTAGTTTTTTAAAAATTCTGCTTCTTTCATCTTCCTCATTTCCTCCATCTCAGTTTCATCTCTGCCGCCAGCTCCACCTCTACCTCCACCTCCATGAGCTCGGTCTAATCGTATGTTGTGAAAATCAAGCAAATTTTATTCAAACAGTGTAGAGGTGGAGGAGGTAGAGATGGATATAAAGATGGGAGGTAGAGATGGAGGTAGGCGAGGGGGTGGAGGTGGAGCTGGATATAGAGGAAGAGCTGGATGTAGAAGTGGGGGAGGGGGTAGAGGTGGGGGAGGGGGTAGAGGTGGAGCTGGATATAGAGATGGAGCTGGATGTAGAGTTGGGGAGGGGGTGGAGGTGGAAGTAGAGGAAGAGCTGGATGTAGAGATGGAGGAGGAGGTGGTGGTGGATGTAGAGGTAGAGATGGAGGTGGATGTAGAGGTAGAGATGGAGGAGGAGGTGGTGGTGGATGTAGAGATGTAGGAGGTGGAGGTGGATATAGAGGTACAGATGGAGGAGGAGGTGGGGGAGGGGGTAGAGGTGGGGGAGGGAGTAGTGGTGGAGCTGGATATAGAGATGGAGCTGGATGTAGAGTTGGGGAGGGGGTGGAGGTGGAAGTAGAGGAAGAGCTGGATGTAGAGATGGAGGAGGAGGTGGTGGTGGATGTAGAGGTAGAGATGGAGGTGGATATAGAGGTACAGATGGAGGAGGAGGTGGTGGTGGATGTAGAGATGGAGGGGGTGGAGGTGGATGTAGAGGTAGAGATGCAGGAGGAGGTGGTGGTGGATGTAGAGGTAGAGATGGAGGTGGTGGTGGATGTAGAGGTAGAGATGGAGGTGGATGTAGAGGTAGAAATGGAGGAGGAGGTGGTGGTGGATGTAGAGACGTAGGAGGTGGATATAGAGGTAGAGATTGAGGAGGAGGTGGTGGTGGATGTAGAGATGGAGGGGTGGAGGTGGATGTAGAGATGGAGGGGTGGAGGTGGATGTAGAGGTAGAGATGCAGGAGGAGGTGGTGGTGGATGTAGAGATGGAGGAGGTGGATGTAGAGATGGAGGAGGAGGAGGTGGTGGTGGATGTAGAGATGGATGGGGTGGAGGTGGATGTAGAGGTAGAGATAGAGGTGGATGTAGAGGTAGAGATGGAGGAGGTGGATGTAGAGGTAGAGATGGAGGAGGTGGATGTAGAGGTAGAGATGATGGAGGTGGATGTAGAGATGGAGGAGGTGGATGTAGAGATGGAGGAGGTGGATGTAGAGATGGAGGAGGTGGATGTAGAGGTAGAGATGGAGGAGGTGGATGTAGAGGTAGAGATGGAGGTGGATGTAGAGGTAGAGATGGAGGTGGATGTAGAGGTAGAGATGGAGGAGGTGGATGTAGAGGTAGAGATGGAGGAGGTGGAGGTAGAGATGGAGGTGGAGGAGGAGGTGGTGGTGGTGGAGGTAGAGGTAGAGATGGAGGAGGAGGTGGATGTAGAGGTAGAGATGCAGGAGGAGGTGGTGGTGGATGTAGAGATGGAGGTGGATGTAGAGGTAGAGATGGAGGAGGAGGTGGTGGTGGATGTAGAGATGGAGGAGGTGGATGTAGAGATGGAGGAGGAGGTGGTGGTGGATGTAGAGATGGAGGAGGTGGATGTAGAGGTAGAGATGGAGGAGGAGGTGGTGGTGGATGTAGAGATGGAGGGGGTGGATGTAGAGGTAGAGATGCAGGAGGAGGTGGTGGTGGATGTAGAGATGGAGGTGGATGTAGAGGTAGAGATGGAGGAGGAGGTGGTGTTGGATGTAGAGACAGTGGAGGTGGATATAGAGCTGGAGGAGGTGGTGGTGGATGTGGAGGAGGTGGTGGTGGATGTAGAGATGGAGGGGGTGGATGTAGAGGTAGAGATGCAGGAGGAGGTGGTGGTGGATGTAGAGATGGAGGTGGATGTAGAGGTAGAGATGGAGGAGGAGGTGGTGTTGGATGTAGAGACAGTGGAGGTGGATATAGAGCTAGAGATGGCGGAGGAGGTGGTGGTGGATGTAGAGATGGAGGGGTGGAGGTGGATGTAGAGGTAGAGATGCAGGAGGAGGTGGTGGTGGATGTAGAGATGGAGGAGGAGGAGGTGGTGGTGGATGTAGAGATGGATGGGGTGGAGGTGGATGTAGAGGTAGAGATGGAGGAGGTGGATGTAGAGGTAGAGATGGAGGAGGTGGATGTAGAGGTAGAGATGGAGGAGGTGGATGTAGAGATGGAGGAGGAGGTGGTGGTGGTGGATGTAGAGATGGATAGGGTGGAGGTGGATGTAGAGGTAGAGATGGAGGAGGTGGAGGTAGAGATGGAGGAGGTGGATGTAGAGGTAGAGATGGAGGAGGTGGAGGTAGAGATGGAGGAGGTGGATGTAGAGGTAGAGATGGAGGAGGTGGATGTAGAGGTAGAGATGGAGGAGGTGGAGGTAGAGATGGAGGAGGTGGATGTAGAGGTAGAGATGGAGGAGGTGGATGTAGAGGTAGAGATGGAGGAGGTGGATGTAGAGATGGAGGAGGAGGTGGTGGTGGTGGATGTAGAGATGGATAGGGTGGAGGTGGATGTAGAGGTAGAGATGGAGGAGGTGGATGTAGAGGTAGAGATGGAGGAGGTGGATGTAGAGGTAGAGATGGAGGAGGTGGAGGTAGAGATGGAGGTGGAGGAGGAGGTGGTGGAGGTGGATGTAGAGGTAGAGATGGAGGAGGAGGTGGATGTAGAGGTAGAGATGGAGGAGGAGGTGGTGGTGGATGTAGAGATGGAGGAGGTGGATGTAGAGGTAGAGATGGAGGAGGTGGATGTAGAGATGGAGGAGGAGGTGGTGGTGGTGGATGTAGAGATGGATAGGGTGGAGGTGGATGTAGAGGTAGAGATGGAGGAGGTGGATGTAGAGGTAGAGATGGAGGAGGTGGATGTAGAGGTAGAGATGGAGGAGGTGGATGTAGAGGTAGAGATGGAGGAGGTGGAGGTAGAGATGGAGGTGGAGGAGGAGGTGGTGGAGGTGGATGTAGAGGTAGAGATGGAGGAGGAGGTGGATGTAGAGGTAGAGATGGAGGAGGAGGTGGTGGTGGATGTAGAGATGGAGGAGGTGGATGTAGAGGTAGAGATGGAGGAGGAGGTGGTGGTGGATGTAGAGATGGAGGAGGTGGATGTAGAGGTAGAGATGGAGGAGGTGGAGGTAGAGATGGAGGTGGAGGAGGAGGTGGTGGAGGTGGATGTAGAGGTAGAGATGGAGGAGGAGGTGGATGTAGAGGTAGAGATGGAGGAGGAGGTGGTGGTGGTGGATGTAGAGATGGAGGAGGTGGATGTAGAGGTAGAGATGGAGGAGGAGGTGGTGGTGGATGTAGAGGTAGAGATGGAGGTAGAAATGTACCTTAATCTTTACCTCCATTTCTACACTGAATAAGATTTGTGATTTTCACGACATATGATTAGATCAAGCTCAAGGAATCAGCTTCAGATCAATCAATAAAGTTATCTGTGCGTGTGTGTGTGCGTGTGTGTGTGTGTGTGTGTGTGCGTGCGTGTGTGTGCGTGTGCGTGTGTGTTGAGGTTGTTGAGGTCAGCTCAATCATAAAAGTTGTGTGAGAGAGAGACCGAGATGAAGATGTTACCTGCAGAGACTGTGTGACGCCACTAGTGCTGTGCCCTTCACTGTGCGCTCCTTCCTCTCCTTCCAAAGTGTGTGTGTGTGTGTAGTGCTGTGATGCATCACTGTGACCGTGGATACTACTGTGTTATATTACACACACACACACACACACACACACACACACACACACACACACAGAGTTTCAGTTTTCATAGATATATGTTAAGGCTTCCAGCAAACTGTGTAAAAGTAATTGTGTGTGTGTGTGTGTGTGTGTGTGTGTGTGTGTGTGTGTGTGTGTGTGTGTGTTCGTCTCAGCCGGTTCATCTTGCCAAGCTGTCATTCCTGGTGAAGGCATTTGGGACGTCATTCATTTTGGACTTGGAGCTCAACCAGTGAGTACACACACACACACACACACACACACACACACACACACACACACACACACTTCTCTTTATTCTTTCCCTCATTGGGAATTTGTAAGTTTTTTAGAATAAACTTGTATTATTGCACGTTGTTGTGATTTAAATGTTCGGTCTTGGCTGCGTGACTGAACTCAGTAACGCACACCTACAGAAGGTTCTCATGAGGGTGTGTGTGTGTGTGTGTGTAAAGCTGCACACAGCCAGTCTTTTATTTACAGCCAGTTTCCCTGCCACTGATGACTTTCACAATGATGTTGAAGGACACACTCCAAAAGATAACTGTGTCAGAGTTCACGTGTTGGTTCCAGCTGATTCACCAGTTCAGAGAGCCAGTAAGGGTGTGTTTAAAGGGAACCCTGGTGTGTTCTGCACCTCAGTGTGGTTCTTTAGGCAGGGGAGAACCCTCACTCTGGGACCTAAAGTGTCTGAGCGAGGCGCAGTCTCACTGTTTCAAAGTGAGAATTCGATTCGACTCTGAATCGACTCGCTGCAGGAAGTGAATCAAATACGGTGTGAACCTTTTTCTATAGTTATTGAATCATTTATTGAAGGCTGATTCAGTGTTCTCCGTGTTCTCCGTGCTTGGGTGGTTTCTGCAGTCGCTTGGTGAAGGTTTCTTGGACGTTTTCCGTCACCGTATTTCTGACCCTCGACAGCTCCGGCCCTGCACACGCCTCAGATGATGTTGGCAAACAAAACAGACGAATCAGTCTGGCCCTGATTCCCTAATGCTACACGAACGGACTAATCGGTGTGAAAGCCCTGTTAGATCCTGACGCGTGACCAGTTGGGTGTAAAATCATGTGAGGACTTCAGAGAAGATTAGAGGATATGGAGTAGCTGATGATTAGCACATACTCACGCTGCTGTGTGTGTGTGTGTGTGTGTGTGTGTGTGTGTGAGATATCTCCATTAGCACTGGGAGCTGTAAGCGTGGTACCTCAGCACGGTCCTGCACCTTCTACACCGGGCGTGGCTCGGCTCACACAGCTTCAGCTTTCATCTGTCACTCATAAAGTATGAAAGTGTGTTCTGATTATGATTTGTGTGTGTGTGTGTGTGTGTGTGTGTGTGTGTGTTTGCAGTGATCTCTTGTCTTCAGACTATGTGGAGAGACATTTTGATGAAGACAGAACACCGTTTCATAATCAGGTATGTTACTCTGTGTGTGTTCCTATGTTCTCTGTATAGCTTGGTGTGCGCTAACCGCTAACTAGCCCTTACACACACACACATACACACACACACACACACACACAGCGGGAAATACTCCAGCGTGTACTCTGAAGCGTCGTCGCTGTGTTCATCTCGTCTCCGTTCACTTTATTATGTAATATGTAATAATCCAATGACTGACATCTCGCGTAACCATGGTAACGCTCTCTCTCTCCCTCATTAATATTCATCACGATGAGTTTAACACCCAGCGACGGTGGGACGTGGTAGGTCAGACACCAGATGGACGGACACACACACTTTAACTCCTACACCCTGCTGCTGTTTAGTGACCATGTGGGAATAAGATAAAGGCAAGGAAAGAGAGATGATGAGAGACAGACACACACAGAGGGAGAGAGAGAGAGAGACAGAAAGAACGTGACCGAGAGAGAACGTGAAAGAAAGACACAGATGGGGAGAGACACAGACAGACAGACAGACAGAAGATAGAGACGGTATGAACGAGTGAAGGAGATGAAGTGAGAGACAGACACCTAGAATGGAAGACGGACGACGCGAGAGCGGCAAAACGAGAGAGAGAGAGACAGACCGCAACAGGTGGACCGTCAGGCGAGAGAGGCAAAGAGACAGACAGACAGACAATGTGTAAGAAACCTAGATAGTATGAAGAAAGGGAGACCGAGAGGGGGAGACAGACCGACAAAGTGAGAGAGACACCGAGGAAGGAGCAGAGACCAATAAAGGGAAAGTGAGAGAATAATGGAAAATGTGAGAGAAAGAGAGAGATCAGTAGAGTGAGTTCAGATCACTCTCTCTCTCTTTCTCTCTCTCTCTATCTCTGTATGTATGTCTGTCTCCATGTTTCTTTCTCTCTCTCTCTATTTATGTCTGTCTCTCTCTCCGTCTCTGTCTTTCTGTTTCTTTCTCTCTGTCTCTCTCTCTCTGTCTCTCACACACACACACACACACTCACACTCTGTCTCTAACGGGAGCACATGCCGGTGTAGCAAAGCACTCTGGGAAAACCGCTTGCTCCTCCCACCCTGCACATCCACACAGCCAATCAGAGTGCTGTTGCCGTGACGACTGGCAACAGTCAGTTTCCCCTCCACTTACACTGAGACGCTATAGAAGGACGTATAGAGAGAGCAGGAGAGACGGACAGATACGTGCATCTGTACAGAGAGATGGAGAGAGTGAAGAGGAGGAGAACGTGTTAAGAACAGAGAGAAATATGATGCGTGTTGTCTCACACACACACAAATACAAACAGTTACTGTGTGTGTGTGTGTGTGTGTGTCCATCTGGTGTTTGTCCTACCACGTAACACTGTAGTTGTGTATTAAACTCATCGT